>NW_027275248.1:0-64061 GCF_030028105.1 Mobula birostris
AACCAGTGCCATCCTACCCATCTAACTACATAAAACCTGTGCCGTCCGCCCCAACTAAGTACATAAAACCAGTGCCGTCCTCCCCATCTATCTATATAAAACTAGTGCCATCCTTTCCATCTCTCTACATAATACCAGTGCCGTCCTCCCCATCTAACTACATAAAACCCGAGCCGTGCTCCCCATCTATCTACATAAAATCAGTGCCATCCTACTCATCTATCTACATAAAATCAGTGCCATCCTCCCCATATATCTACATAAAACCAGTGCCGTCCTCCCCATCTATCTAAATAAAACCAGTGCCATCCTACCCATCTATCTACATAAAACCAGTGCCGTCCTCCCCATCTATCTACATAAAACCAGTCCTGTCCTCTGCATCTCTCTACATAAAACCAGTGCCACCCTACCCATCTATATACATAATACCAGTGCCGTACTCTCCATCTCTCTCATAAAACCAGTACCGTCCTCCCCATCTGTCTGCATAAAACCAGTGTCGTCCTCTCCATCAATCCAGATAAAACCAGTGCCGTCGTACCCAACGAACTAGATAAAACCAGTGCCATCCTCCCCATCTAACTACATAATACCAGTGCCGTCCTCTCTATCTCTCTACATAAAACCAGTGCCATCTTCCTCAACTATCTGCATAAGACCGTTGCCGTCCTACCCATCTATCTACATAAAACCAGTGCCGTGCTACTGATCCATCAACATAAAACCAGTGTTGTCCTCCCCATCTATCTACATAAAACCAGTGCAGTCCACCCCATCTACCTACATAAAACCAGTGCCCATTCTCTCCATCTCTCTACATGAATCCAGTGCCGTCCTCCACATCTCTCTACATAAAACCAGTGCCATGCTACTCATCTATCTACATAAAACCAGTGCCGTCCTACTGATCCATCAACATAAAACCAGTGCATTCCACCCCATCTCTCTAAATAGAACCAGTGCCCTCCTACCCATCTAACTACATAAAACCAGTGCCGTCCTCCTCATCTATATACATAATACCAGTGCCGTACTCTCCATCTCTCTACATGAATCCAGTGCTGTCCTACCCATCTATCTACGTAAAACCAGTGCCGTGTTCTCAATCTCTCTACATAAAACCAGTGCCATCCTCCCCATCTCTCTAAATAAAACCAGTGCCGTCCTACCCTCCCGTCTACATAAAACCAGTGCCATCCTACCCATCTAACTACATAAAACCTGTGCTGTCCGCCCCAACTAAGTACATAAAACCAGTGTCATCCTCCCCACCTATCTACATAAAACCAGTGCCGTCCTCCCCATCTATCTATATAAAACTAGTGCCATCCTTTCCATCTCTCTACATAATACCAGTGCTGTCCTCCCCATTTAACTACATAAAACCAGTGCCGTCCTCCCCATCTATCTAAATAAAACCAGTCCCATACTCTCCAGCTCTCTCATAAAACCAGTACCGTCCTCCCCATCTGTCTGCATAAAACCAGTGTCGTCCTCCCCATCAATCTAGATAAAACCAGTGCCGTCGTACCCAACGAACTAGATAAAACCAGTGCCAACATCCCCATCTAACTACATAATACCAGTGCCGTCCTCTCCATCTCTCTACATAAAACCAGTGCCATCTTCCTCATCTATCTGCATAAGACCATTGCCGTCCTACCCATCTATCTACATAAAACCAGTGCCGTCCTCCCCATCTATCTATATAAAACTGGTGCCATCCTTTCCATCTCTCTACATGAATCCAGTGCCGTCCTCCACATCTATCTACATAAAACCAGTGCCGTGCTACTGATCCATCAACATAAAACCAGTGTCGTCCTCCCCATCTATCTACACAAAATCAGTGCAGTCCACCCCTTCTATCTAAATAAAACCAGTGCCGTCCTCCCCATCTCTCTACATAAAACCAGTGCCGTCCTCCCCATCTAACTACATAAAACCCGAGCCGTGCTCCCCATCTATCTTCATAAAATCAGTGCCATCCTACTCATCTATCTACATAAAACCAGTGCCGTCCTCCCCATCTATCTAAATAAAACCAGTGCCATCCTACCCATCTATCTACATAAAACCAGTGCCGTCCTCCTCATCTATCTGCATAAAACCAGTCCTGTCCTCTGCATCTCTCTACATAAAACCACTGCCACCCTACCCATCGATATACATAATACCAGTGCCGTACTCTCCATCTCTCTCATAAAACCAGTACCGTCCTCCCCATCTGTCTGCATAAAACCAGTGTCGTCCTCTCCATCAATCCAGATAAAACCAGTGCCGTCGTACCCAACGAACTAGATAAAACCAGTGCCATCCTCCCCATCTAACTACATAATACCAGTGCCGTCCTATCTATCTCTCTACATAAAACCAGTGCCATCTTCCTCATCTATCTGCATAAGACCAGTGCCGTCCTCCCCATCTATCTATATAAAACTAGTGCCATCCTTTCCATCTCTCTACATAATACCAGTGCTGTCCTCCCCATCTAACTACATAAAACCAGTGCCGTCCTCCCCATCTATCTACATAAAATCAGTGCCATCCTACTCATCTATCTACATAAAACCAGTGCCATCCTCCCCATATATCTACATAAAACCAGTGCCGTCCTCCCCATCTATCTAAATAAAACCAGTCCCATACTCTCCAGCTCTCTCATAAAACCAGTACCGTCCTCCCCATCTGTCTGCATAAAACCAGTGTCGTCCTCCCCATCAATCTAGATAAAACCAGTGCCGTCGTACCCAACGAACTAGATAAAACCAGTGCCAACCTCCCCATCTAACTACATAATACCAGTGACGTCCTCTCTATCTCTCTACATAAAACCAGTGCCATCTTCCTCATCTATCTGCATAAGACCATTGCCGTCCTCCCCATCTATCTACATAAAACCAGTGCCATGCTACTGATCCATCAACATAAAACCAGTGTCGTCCTCCCCATCTCTCTACAGAAAACCAGTGCCGTCCTCCCCATCTATCAATATAAAACTGGTGCTATCCTTTCCATCTCTCTACAGGAATCCAGTGCCGTCCTCCACATCTATCTACATAAAACCAGTGCCCGTTCTCTCCATCTCTCTACATGAATCCAGTGCCGTCCTCCACATCTCCCTACATAAAACCAGTGCAATACTACTCATCTATCTCCATAAAACCAGTGCCGTCCTACCCACCCGTCTACATAAAACCAGTGCCATCCTACCCATCTAACTACATAAAACCTGTGCCGTCCGCCCCAACTAAGTACATAAAACCAGTGCCGTCCTCCCCATCTATCTATATAAAACTAGTGCCATCCTTTCCATCTCTCTACATAATACCAGTGCCGTCCTCCCCATCTAACTACATAAAACCCGAGCCGTTCTCCCCATCTATCTACATAAAATCAGTGCCATCCTACTCATCTATCTACATAAAATCAGTGCCATCCTCCCCATATATCTACATAAAACCAGTGCCGTCCTCCCCATCTATCTACATAAAACCAGTCCTGTCCTCTGCATCTCTCTACATAAAACCAGTGCCACCCTACCCATCTATATACATAATACCAGTGCCGTACTCTCCATCTCTCTCATAAAACCAGTACCGTCCTCCCCATCAGTCTGCATAAAACCAGTGTCGTCCTCTCCATCAATCCAGATAAAACCAGTGCCGTCGTACCCAACGAACTAGATAAAACCAGTGCCATCCTCCCCATCTAACTACATAATACCAGTGCCGTCCTCTCTATCTCTCTACATAAAACCAGTGCCATCTTCCTCAACTATCTGCATAAGACCGTTGCCGTCCTACCCATCTATCTACATAAAACCAGTGCCGTGCTACTGATCCATCAACATAAAACCAGTGTTGTCCTCCCCATCTATCTACATAAAACCAGTGCAGTCCACCCCATCTACCTACATAAAACCAGTGCCCATTCTCTCCATCTCTCTACATGAATCCAGTGCCGTCCTCCACATCTCTCTACATAAAACCAGTGCCATGCTACTCATCTATCTACATAAAACCAGTGCCGTCCTACTGATCCATCAACATAAAACCAGTGCATTCCACCCCATCTCTCTAAATAGAACCAGTGCCCTCCTACCCATCTAACTACATAAAACCAGTGCCGTCCTCCTCATCTATATACATAATACCAGTGCCGTACTCTCCATCTCTCTACATGAATCCAGTGCTGTCCTACCCATCTATCTACGTAAAACCAGTGCCGTGTTCTCAATCTCTCTACATAAAACCAGTGCCATCCTCCCCATCTCTCTAAATAAAACCAGTGCCGTCCTACCCTCCCGTCTACATAAAACCAGTGCCATCCTACCCATCTAACTACATAAAACCTGTGCTGTCCGCCCCAACTAAGTACATAAAACCAGTGTCATCCTCCCCACCTATCTACATAAAACCAGTGCCGTCCTCCCCATCTATCTATATAAAACTAGTGCCATCCTTTCCATCTCTCTACATAAAACCAGTGCCGTCCTCCCCATCTATCTAAATAAAACCAGTCCCATACTCTCCAGCTCTCTCATAAAACCAGTACCGTCCTCCCCATCTGTCTGCATAAAACCAGTGTCGTCCTCCCCATCAATCTAGATAAAACCAGTGCCGTCGTACCCAACGAACTAGATAAAACCAGTGCCAACATCCCCATCTAACTACATAATACCAGTGCCGTCCTCTCCATCTCTCTACATAAAACCAGTGCCATCTTCCTCATCTATCTGCATAAGACCAGTGCCGTCCTCCCCATCTATCTATATAAAACTAGTGCCATCCTTTCCATCTCTCTACATAATACCAGTGCTGTCCTCCCCATCTAACTACATAAAACCAGTGCCGTCCTCCCCATCTATCTACATAAAATCAGTGCCATCCTACTCATCTATCTACATAAAACCAGTGCCATCCTCCCCATATATCTACATAAAACCAGTGCCGTCCTCCCCATCTATCTAAATAAAACCAGTCCCATACTCTCCAGCTCTCTCATAAAACCAGTACCGTCCTCCCCATCTGTCTGCATAAAACCAGTGTCGTCCTCCCCATCAATCTAGATAAAACCAGTGCCGTCGTACCCAACGAACTAGATAAAACCAGTGCCAACCTCCCCATCTAACTACATAATACCAGTGACGTCCTCTCTATCTCTCTACATAAAACCAGTGCCATCTTCCTCATCTATCTGCATAAGACCATTGCCGTCCTCCCCATCTATCTACATAAAACCAGTGCCATGCTACTGATCCATCAACATAAAACCAGTGTCGTCCTCCCCATCTCTCTACAGAAAACCAGTGCCGTCCTCCCCATCTATCAATATAAAACTGGTGCTATCCTTTCCATCTCTCTACAGGAATCCAGTGCCGTCCTCCACATCTATCTACATAAAACCAGTGCCCGTTCTCTCCATCTCTCTACATGAATCCAGTGCCGTCCTCCACATCTCCCTACATAAAACCAGTGCAATACTACTCATCTATCTCCATAAAACCAGTGCCGTCCTACCCACCCGTCTACATAAAACCAGTGCCATCCTACCCATCTAACTACATAAAACCTGTGCCGTCCGCCCCAACTAAGTACATAAAACCAGTGCCGTCCTCCCCATCTATCTATATAAAACTAGTGCCATCCTTTCCATCTCTCTACATAATACCAGTGCCGTCCTCCCCATCTAACTACATAAAACCCGAGCCGTTCTCCCCATCTATCTACATAAAATCAGTGCCATCCTACTCATCTATCTACATAAAATCAGTGCCATCCTCCCCATATATCTACATAAAACCAGTGCCGTCCTCCCCATCTATCTACATAAAACCAGTCCTGTCCTCTGCATCTCTCTACATAAAACCAGTGCCACCCTACCCATCTATATACATAATACCAGTGCCGTACTCTCCATCTCTCTCATAAAACCAGTACCGTCCTCCCCATCAGTCTGCATAAAACCAGTGTCGTCCTCTCCATCAATCCAGATAAAACCAGTGCCGTCGTACCCAACGAACTAGATAAAACCAGTGCCATCCTCCCCATCTAACTACATAATACCAGTGCCGTCCTCTCTATCTCTCTACATAAAACCAGTGCCATCTTCCTCAACTATCTGCATAAGACCGTTGCCGTCCTACCCATCTATCTACATAAAACCAGTGCCGTGCTACTGATCCATCAACATAAAACCAGTGTTGTCCTCCCCATCTATCTACATAAAACCAGTGCAGTCCACCCCATCTACCTACATAAAACCAGTGCCCATTCTCTCCATCTCTCTACATGAATCCAGTGCCGTCCTCCACATCTCTCTACATAAAACCAGTGCCATGCTACTCATCTATCTACATAAAACCAGTGCCGTCCTACTGATCCATCAACATAAAACCAGTGCATTCCACCCCATCTCTCTAAATAGAACCAGTGCCCTCCTACCCATCTAACTACATAAAACCAGTGCCGTCCTCCTCATCTATATACATAATACCAGTGCCGTACTCTCCATCTCTCTACATAAAACCAGTGCCGTCCTCCCCATCTATCTAAATAAAACCAGTCCCATACTCTCCAGCTCTCTCATAAAACCAGTACCGTCCTCCCCATCTGTCTGCATAAAACCAGTGTCGTCCTCCCCATCAATCTAGATAAAACCAGTGCCGTCGTACCCAACGAACTAGATAAAACCAGTGCCAACATCCCCATCTAACTACATAATACCAGTGCCGTCCTCTCCATCTCTCTACATAAAACCAGTGCCATCTTCCTCATCTATCTGCATAAGACCATTGCCGTCCTACCCATCTATCTACATAAAACCAGTGCCGTGCTACTGATCCATCAACATAAAACCAGTGCCGTCCTCCCCATCTATCTATATAAAACTGGTGCCATCCTTTCCATCTCTCTACATGAATCCAGTGCCGTCCTCCACATCTATCTACATAAAACCAGTGCCGTGCTACTGATCCATCAACATAAAACCAGTGTCGTCCTCCCCATCTATCTACACAAAATCAGTGCAGTCCACCCCTTCTATCTAAATAAAACCAGTGCCGTCCTCCCCATCTCTCTACATAAAACCAGTGCCGTCCTCCCCATCTATCTAAATAAAACCAGTGCCATCCTACCCATCTATCTACATAAAACCAGTGCCGTCCTCCTCATCTATCTGCATAAAACCAGTCCTGTCCTCTGCATCTCTCTACATAAAACCAGTGCCACCCTACCCATCTATATACATAATACCAGTAACGTACTCTCCATCTCTCTCATAAAACCAGTACCGTCCTCCCCATCTGTCTGCATAAAACCAGTGTCGTCCTCTCCATCAATCCAGATAAAACCAGTGCCGTCGTACCCAACGAACTAGATAAAACCAGTGCCATCCTCACCATCTAACTACATAATACCAGTGCCGTCCTCTCTATCTCTCTACATAAAACCAGTGCCATCTTCCTCATCTATCTGCATAAGACCAGTGCCGTCCTCCCCATCTATCTATATAAAACTAGTGCCATCCTTTCCAATTCTCTACATAATACCAGTGCTGTCCTCCCCATCTAACTACATAAAACCAGTGCCGTCCTCCCCATCTATCTACATAAAATCAGTGCCATCCTACTCATCTATCTACATAAAACCAGTGCCATCCTCCCCATATATCTACATAAAACCAGTGCCGTCCTCCCCATCTATCTAAATAAAACCAGTCCCATACTCTCCAGCTCTCTCATAAAACCAGTACCGTCCTCCCCATCTGTCTGCATAAAACCAGTGTCGTCCTCCCCATCAATCTAGATAAAACCAGTGCCGTCGTACCCAACGAACTAGATAAAACCAGTGCCAACCTCCCCATCTAACTACATAATACCAGTGCCGTCCTCTCCATCTCTCTACATAAAACCAGTGCCATCTTCCTCATCTATCTGCATAAGACCATTGCCGTCCTACCCATCTATCTACATAAAACCAGTGCCATGCTACTGATCCATCAACATAAAACCAGTGTCGTCCTCCCCATCTATCTACAGAAAACCAGTGCCGTCCTCCCCATCTATCTATATAAAACTAGTGCCATCCTTTCCATCTCTCTACATGAATCCAGTGCCGTCCTCCACATCTATCTACATAAAACCAGTGCCCGTTCTCTCCATCTCTCTACATGAATCCGGTGCCATCCACCACATCTCCCTACATAAAATCAGTGCCATCCTACTCATCTATCTACATAAAATCAGTGCCATCCTCCCCATATATCTACATAAAACCAGTGCCGTCCTCCCCATCAATCTAAATAAAACCAGTGCCATCCTACCCATCTATGTACATAAAACCAGTGCCGTTCTCCCCATCTATCTACATAAAACCAGTCCTGTCCTCTGCATCTCTCTACATAAAACCAGTGCCACCCTACCCATCTATATACATAATACCAGTGCCGTACTCTCCATCTCTCTCATAAAACCACTGCCGTCCTCCTCATCTGTCTGCATAAAACCAGTGTCGTCCTCTCCATCAATCCAGATAAAACCAGTGCCGTCGTACCCAACGAACTAGATAAAACCAGTGCCATCCTCCCCATCTAACTACATAATACCAGTGACGTCCTCTCTATCTCTCTACATAAAACCAGTGCCATCTTCCTCATCTATCTGCATAAGACCATTGCCGTCCTACCCATCTATCTACATAAAACCAGTGCCGTGCTACTGATCCATCAACATAAAACCAGTGTTGTCCTCCCCATCTATCTACATAAAACCAGTGCCGTCCCACCCATCTACCTACAAAAAACCAGTGCCACCCTACACATCTATATACATAATACCAGTGCCGTACTCTCCATCTCTCTCATAAAACCAGTACCGTCCTCACCATCTGTCTGCATAAAACCAGTGTCATCCTCCCCATCTATCTAGATAAAACCAGTGCCGCCGTACCCAACGAACTAGATAAAACCAGCGCCATCCTCCCCGTCTAACTACATAACACCAGTGCCATCCTCTCCATCTCTCTACATAAAACCAGTGCCATTTTCCTCATCTATCTACATAAGACCATGGCCGTCCTACCCATCTATATACACAATACCAGTGCCGTACTCTCCATCTCTCTACATGAATCCAGTGCTGTCCTACCCATCTATCTACGTAAAACCAGTGCCGTGTTCTCAATCTCTCTACATAAAACCAGTGCCATCCTCCCCATCTCTCTAAATAAAACCAGTGCCGTCCTACCCTCCCGTCTACATAAAACCAGTGCCATCCTACCCATCTAACTACATAAAACCTGTGCCGTCCGCCCCAACTAAGTACATAAAACCAGTGTCATCCTCCCCATCTATCTATATAAAACTAGTGCCATCCTTTCCATCTCTCTACATAATACCAGTGCTGTCCTCCCCATCTAACTACATAAAACCAGTGCCGTCCTCCCCATCTATCTACATAAAATCAGTGCCATCCTACTCATCTATCTACATAAAACCAGTGCCATCCTCCCCATATATCTACATAAAACCAGTGCCGTCCTCCCCATCTATCTAAATAAAACCAGTCCCATACTCTCCAGCTCTCTCATAAAACCAGTACCGTCCTCCCCATCTGTCTGCATAAAACCAGTGTCGTCCTCCCCATCAATCTAGATAAAAACAGTGCCGTCGTACCCAACGAACTAGATAAAACCAGTGCCAACCTCCCCATCTAACTACATAATACCAGTGCCGTCCTCTCCATCTCTCTACATAAAACCAGTGCCTTCTTCCTCATCTATCTGCATAAGACCATTGCCGTCCTACCCATCTATCTACATAAAACCAGTGCCATGCTACTGATCCATCAACATAAAACCAGTGTCGTCCTCCCCATCTATCTACGGAAAACCAGTGCCGTCCTCCCCATCTATCTATATAAAACTACTGCCATCCTTTCCATCTCTCTACATGAATCCAGTGCCGTCCTCCACATCTATCTACATAAAACCAGTGCCCGTTCTCTCCA
The DNA here is from genome assembly GCF_030028105.1 of Mobula birostris. Classification (NCBI taxonomy): domain Eukaryota; kingdom Metazoa; phylum Chordata; class Chondrichthyes; order Myliobatiformes; family Myliobatidae; genus Mobula; species Mobula birostris. The sequence goes on from NW_027275248.1 coordinate 10,013, forward strand.
TCTCTCTACATGAATCCGGTGCCGTCCACCACATCTCCCTACATAAAACCAGTGCAATCCTACTCATCCATCTACATAAAACCAGTGCCCATTCTCTCCATCTCTCTACATGAATCCAGTGCCATCCTCCACTTCTCCCTACATAAAACCAGTGCAATACTACTCATCTATCTCCATAAAACCAGTGCCGTCCTACTCACCCGTCGACATAAAACCAGTGCCATCCTACCCATCTAACTACATAAAACCTGTGCCGTCCGCCCCAACTAAGTACATAAAACCAGTGCCGTCCTCCCCATCTATCTATATAAAACTAGTGCCATCCTTTCCATCTCTCTACATAATACCAGTGCCGTCCTCCCCATCTAACTACATAAAACCCGAGCCGTGCTCCCCATCTATCTACATAAAATCAGTGCCATCCTACTCATCTATCTACATAAAATCAGTGCCATCCTCCCCATATATCTACATAAACCCAGTGCCGTCCTCCCCATCAATCTAAATAAAACCAGTGCCATCCTACCCATCTATCTACATAAAACCAGTGCCGTCCTCCCCATCTATCTACATAAAAACAGTCCTGTCCTCTGCATCTCTCTACATAAAACCAGTGCCACCCTACCCATCTATATACATAATACCAGTGCCGTACTCTCCATCTCTCTCATAAAACCACTACCGTCCTCCTCATCTGTCTGCATAAAACCAGTGTCGTCCTCTCCATCAATCCAGATAAAACCAGTGCCGTCGTACCCAACGAACTAGATAAAACCAGTGCCATCCTCCCCATCTAACTACATAATACCAGTGCCGTCCTCTCTATCTCTCTACATAAAACCAGTGCCATCTTCCTCATCTATCTGCATAAGACCATTGCCGTCCTACCCATCTATCTACATAAAACCAGTGCCGTGCTACTGATCCATCAACATAAAACCAGTGTTGTCCTCCCCATCTATCGACATAAAACCAGTGCCATCCCACCCATCTACCTACAAAAAACCAGTGCCACCCTACACATCTATATACATAATACCAGTGCCGTACTCTCCATCTCTCTCATAAAACCAGTACCGTCCTCACCATCTGTCTGCATAAAACCAGTGTCATCCTCCCCATCTATCTAGATAAAACCAGTGCCGTCGTACCCAACGAACTAGATAAAACCAGCGCCATCCTCCCCGTCTAACTACATAACACCAGTGCCATCCTCTCCATCTCTCTACATAAAACCAGTGCCATTTTCCTCATCTATCTGCATAAGACCATGGCCGTCCTACCCATCTATATACACAATACCAGTGCCGTACTCTCCATCTCTCTACATGAATCCAGTGCTGTCCTACCCATCTATCTACGTAAAACCAGTGCCGTGTTCTCAATTTCTCTACATAAAACCAGTGCCATCCTCCCCATCTCTCTAAATAAAACCAGTGCCGTCCTACCCTCCCGTCTACATAAAACCAGTGCCATCCTACCCATCTAACTACATAAAACCTGTGCCGTCCGCCCCAACTAAGTACATAAAACCAGTGTCGTCCTCCCCATCTATCTACATAAAACCAGTGCCCGTTCTCTCCATCTCTCTACATGAATCCAGTGCCGTCCTCCACATCTCCCTACATAAAACCAGTGCAATACTACTCATCTATCTCCTTAAAACCAGTGCCGTCCTACCCACCCGTCTACATAAAACCAGTGCCATCCTACCCATCTAACTACATAAAACCTGTGCCGTCCGCCCCATCTATCTACATAAAACCAGTCCTGTCCTCTGCATCTCTCTACATAAAACCAGTGCCACCCTACCCATCTATATACATAATACCAGTGCCGTACTCTCCATCTCTCTCATAAAACCAGTACCGTCCTCCCCATCTGTCTGCATAAAACCAGTGTCGTCCTCTCCATCAATCCAGATAAAACCAGTGCCGTCGTACCCAACGAACTAGATAAAACCAGTGCCATCCTCCCCATCTAACTACATAATACCAGTGCCGTCCTCTCCATCTCTCTACATAAAACCAGTGCCATCTTCCTCATCTATCTGCATAAGACCATTGCCGTCCTACCCATCTATCTACATAAAACCAGTGCGGTGCTACTGATCCATCAACATAAAACCAGTGTTGTCCTCCCCATCTATCCACATAAAACCAGTGCAGTCCACCCCATCTACCTACATAAAACCAGTGCCCATTCTCTCCATCTCTCTACATGAATCCAGTGCCATCCTCCACATCTCTCTACATAAAACCAGTGCCATCCTACTCATCTATCTACATAAAACCAGTGCCGTCCTACTGATCCATCAACATAAAACCAGTGCATTCCACCAAATCTCTCTAAATAGAACCAGTGCCCTCCTACCCATCTAACTACATAAAACCAGTGCCGTCCTCCTCATCTATCTACATAAAACCAGTGCCGACCTACCCATCTATCTACATAAAACCAGTGCCGTCCCACCCATCTACCTACAAAAAACCAGTGCCACCCTACACATCTATATACATAATACCAGTGCCGTACTCTCCATCTCTCTCATAAAACCAGTACCGTCCTCACCATCTGTCTGCATAAAACCTGTGTCATCCTCCCCATCTATCTAGATAAAACCAGTGCCGTCGTACCCAACAAACTAGATAAAACCAGCGCCATCCTCCCCGTCTAACTACATAATACCAGTGCCATCCTCTCCATCTCTCTACATAAAACCAGTGCCATTTTCCTCATCTATCTACATAAGACCATGGCCGTCCTACCCATCTATATACATAACACCAGTGCCGTACTCCCCATCTCTCTACATGAATCCAGTGCTGTCCTACCCATCTATCTACGTAAAACCAGTGCCGTGTTCTCAATCTCTCTACATAAAACCAGTGCCATCCTCCCCATCTCTCTAAATAAAACCAGTGCCGTCCTACCCTCCCGTCTACATAAAACCAGTGCCATCCTACCCATCTAACTACATAAAACCTGTGCCGTCCGCCCCAACTAAGTACATAAAACCAGTGTCATCCTCCCCATCTATCTATATAAAACTAGTGCCATCCTTTCTATCTCTCTACATAATACCAGTGCTGTCCTCCCCATCTAACTACATAAAACCAGTGCCGTCCTCCCCATCTATCTACATAAAATCAGTGCCATCCTACTCATCTATCTACATAAAACCAGTGCCATCCTCCCCATATATCTACATAAAACCAGTGCCGTCTTCCCCATCTATCTAAATAAAACCAGTCCCATACTCTCCAGCTCTCTCATAAAACCAGTACCGTCCTCCCCATCTGTCTGCATAAAACCAGTGTCGTCCTCCCCACCAATCTAGATAAAACCAGTGCCATCGTACCCAACGAACTAGATAAAACCAGTGCCAACCTCACCATCTAACTACATAATACCAGTGCCGTCCTCTCCATCTCTCTACATAAAACCAGTGCCATCTTCCTCATCTATCTGCATAAGACCATTGCCGTCCTACCCATCTATCTACATAAAACCAGTGCCATGCTACTGATCCATCAACATAAAACCAGTGTCGTCCTCCCCATCTATCTACAGAAAACCAGTGCCGTCCTCCCCATCTATCTATATAAAACTAGTGCCATCCTTTCCATCTCTCTACATGAATCCAGTGCCGTCCTCCACATCTATCTACATAAAACCAGTGCCCGTTCTCTCCATCTCTCTACATGAATCCGGTGCCGTCCACCACATCTCCCTACATAAAACCAGTGCAATCCTACTCATCCATCTACATAAAACCAGTGCACGTTCTCTCCATCTCTCTACATGAATCCAGTGCCATCCTCCACATCTCCCTACATAAAACCAGTACAATACTACTCATCTATCTCCATAAAACCAGTGCCGTCCTACCCACCCGTCGACATAAAATCAGTGCCATCCTACCCATCTAACTACATAAAACCTGTGCCGCCCGCCCCAACTAAGTACATAAAACCAGTGCCGTCCTCCCCATCTATCTATATAAAACTAGTGCCATCCTTTCCATCTGTCTACATAATACCAGTGCCGTCCTCCCCATCTAACTACATAAAATCAGTGCCATGCTACTCATCTATCTACATAAAACCAGTGCCATCCTCCCCATATATCTACATAAAACCAGTGCCGTCCTCCCCATCTATCTAAATAAAACCAGTCCCATACTCTCCAGCTCTCTCATAAAACCAGTACCGTCCTCCCCATCTGTCTGTATAAAACCAGTGTCGTCCTCCCCGTCAATCTAGATAAAACCAGTGCCGTCGTACCCAACGAACTAGATAAAACCAGTGCCAACCTCCCCATCTAACTACATAATACCAGTGCCGTCCTCTCCATCTCTCTACATAAAACCAGTGCCATCTTCCTCATCTATCTGCATAAGACCATTGCCGTCCTCCCCATCTATCTACATAAAACCAGTGCCATGCCACTGATCCATCAACATAAAACCAGTGTCGTCCTCCCCATCTCTCTACAGGAAACCAGTGCCGTCGTCCCCATCTATGTATATAAAACTGGTGCCATCCTTTCCATCTCTCTACATGAATCCAGTGCCGTCCTCCACATCTATCTACATAAAACCAGTGCCCGTTCTCTCCATCTCTCTACATGAATCCAGTGCCGTCCTCCACATCTCCCTACATAAAACCAGTGCAATACTACTCATCGATCTCCATAAAACCAGTGCCGTCCTCCCCATCTATCTATATAAAACTAGTGCCATCCTTTCCATCCCTCTACATAATACCAGTGCCGTCCTCCCCATCTAACTACATAAAACCCGAGCCGTGCTCCCCATCTATCTACATAAAATCAGTGCCATCCTACTCATCTATCTACATAAAATCAGTGCCATCCTCCCCATATATCTACATAAAACCAGTGCCGTCCTCCCCATCTATCTAAATAAAACCAGTGCCATCCTACCCATCTATCTACATAAAACCAGTGCCGTCCTCCCCATCTATCTACATAAAACCAGTCCTGTCCTCTGCATCCCTCTACATAAAACCAGTGCCACCCTACCCATCTATATACATAATACCAGTGCCGTACTCTCCATCTCTCTCATAAAACCAGTACCGTCCTCCCCATCTGTCTGCATAAAACCAGTGTCGTCCTCTCCATCAATCCAGATAAAACCAGTGCCGTCGTACCCAACGAACTAGATAAAACCAGTGCCATCCTCCCCATCTAACTACATAATACCAGTGCCGTCCTCTCTATCTCTCTACATAAAACCAGTGCCATCTTCCTCATCTATCTGCATAAGACCATTGCCGTCCTACCCATCTATCTACATAAAACCAGTGCCGTGCTACTGATCCATCAACATAAAACCAGTGTTGTCCTCCCCATCTATCTACATAAAACCAGTGCAGTCCACCCCATCTACCTACATAAAACCAGTGCCCATTCTCTCCATCTCTCTACATGAATCCAGTGCCGTCCTCCACATCTCTCTACATAAAACCAGTGCCATCCTACTCATCTATCTACATAAAACCAGTGCCGTCCTACTGATCCATCAACATAAAACCAGTGCATTCCACCCATTCTCTCTAAATAGAACCAGTGCCCTCCTACCCATCTAACTACATAAAACCAGTGCCGACCTACCCATCTACCTACAAAAAACAAGTGCCACGCTACACATCTATATACATAATACCAGTGCCGTACTCTCCATCTCTCTGATAAAACCAGTACCGCCCTCACCATCTGTCTGCATAAAACCAGTGTCATCCTCCCCATCTATCTAGATAAAACCAGTGCCGTCGTACCCAACGAACTAGATAAAACCAGCGCCATCCTCCCCGTCTAACTACATAATACCAGTGCCATCCTCTCCATCTCTCTACATAAAACCAGTGCCATTTTCCTCATCTATCTGCATAAGACCATTGCCGTCCTACCCAACTATCTACATAAAACCAGTGCCATGCTACTGTTCCATCAACATAAAACCAGTGTCGTCCTCCCCATCTATCTACAGAAAACCAGTGCCGTCCTCCCCATCTATCTATATAAAACTAGTGCCATCCTTTCCATCTCTCTACATGAATCCAGTGCCGTCCTCCACATCTATCTACATAAAACCAGTGCCCGTTCTCTCCATCTCTCTACATGAATCCGGTGCCATCCACCACATCTCCCTACATAAAATCAGTGCCATCCTACTCATCTATCTACATAAAATCAGTGCCATCCTCCCCATATATCTACATAAAACCAGTGCCGTCCTCCCCATCAATCTAAATAAAACCAGTGCCATCCTACCCATCTATCTACATAAAACCAGTGCCGTTCTCCCCATCTATCTACATAAAACCAGTCCTGTCCTCTGCATCTCTCTACATAAAACCAGTGCCACCCTACCCATCTATATACATAATACCAGTGCCGTACTCTCCATCTCTCTCATAAAACCACTGCCGTCCTCCTCATCTGTCTGCATAAAACCAGTGTCGTCCTCTCCATCAATCCAGATAAAACCAGTGCCGTCGTACCCAACGAACTAGATAAAACCAGTGCCATCCTCCCCATCTAACTACATAATACCAGTGACGTCCTCTCTATCTCTCTACATAAAACCAGTGCCATCTTCCTCATCTATCTGCATAAGACCATTGCCGTCCTACCCATCTATCTACATAAAACCAGTGCCGTGCTACTGATCCATCAACATAAAACCAGTGTTGTCCTCCCCATCTATCTACATAAAACCAGTGCCGTCCCACCCATCTACCTACAAAAAACCAGTGCCACCCTACACATCTATATACATAATACCAGTGCCGTACTCTCCATCTCTCTCATAAAACCAGTACCGTCCTCACCATCTGTCTGCATAAAACCAGTGTCATCCTCCCCATCTATCTAGATAAAACCAGTGCCGCCGTACCCAACGAACTAGATAAAACCAGCGCCATCCTCCCCGTCTAACTACATAACACCAGTGCCATCCTCTCCATCTCTCTACATAAAACCAGTGCCATTTTCCTCATCTATCTACATAAGACCATGGCCGTCCTACCCATCTATATACACAATACCAGTGCCGTACTCTCCATCTCTCTACATGAATCCAGTGCTGTCCTACCCATCTATCTACGTAAAACCAGTGCCGTGTTCTCAATCTCTCTACATAAAACCAGTGCCATCCTCCCCATCTCTCTAAATAAAACCAGTGCCGTCCTACCCTCCCGTCTACATAAAACCAGTGCCATCCTACCCATCTAACTACATAAAACCTGTGCCGTCCGCCCCAACTAAGTACATAAAACCAGTGTCATCCTCCCCATCTATCTATATAAAACTAGTGCCATCCTTTCCATCTCTCTACATAATACCAGTGCTGTCCTCCCCATCTAACTACATAAAACCAGTGCCGTCCTCCCCATCTATCTACATAAAATCAGTGCCATCCTACTCATCTATCTACATAAAACCAGTGCCATCCTCCCCATATATCTACATAAAACCAGTGCCGTCCTCCCCATCTATCTAAATAAAACCAGTCCCATACTCTCCAGCTCTCTCATAAAACCAGTACCGTCCTCCCCATCTGTCTGCATAAAACCAGTGTCGTCCTCCCCATCAATCTAGATAAAACCAGTGCCGTCGTACCCAACGAACTAGATAAAACCAGTGCCAACATCCCCATCTAACTACATAATACCAGTGCCGTCCTCTCCATCTCTCTACATGAATCCAGTGCCGTCCTCCACATCTCTCTACATAAAACCAGTGCCATCCTACTCATCTATCTACATAAAACCAGTGCCGTCCTACTGATCCATCAACATAAAACCAGTGCATTCCACCCCATCTCTCTAAATAGAACCAGTGCCCTCCTACCAATCTAACTACATAAAACCAGTGCCGTCCTCCTCATCTATCTACATAAAACCAGTGCCGACCTACCCATCTATCTACATAAAACCAGTGCCGTCCCACCCATCTACCTACAAAAAACCAGTGCCACCCTACACATCTATATACATAATACCAGTGCCGTACTCTCCATCTCTCTCATAAAACCAGTACCGTCCTCACCATCCGTCTACATAAAACCAGTGCCATCCTACCCATCTAACTACATAAAACCTGTGCCGTCCTCCCCATCTATCTACATAAAATCAGTGCCATCCTACTCATCTATCTACATAAAACCAGTGCCATCCTCCCCATATATCTACATAAAACCAGTGCCGTCCTCCCCATCTATCTAAATAAAACCAGTCCCATACTCTCCAGCTCTCTCATAAAACCAGTACCGTCCTCCCCATCTGTCTGCATAAAACTAGTGTCGTCCTCCCCATCAATCTAGATAAAACCAGTGCCGTCGTACCCAACGAACTAGATAAAACCAGTGCCAACTTCTCCATCTAACTACATAATGCCAGTGCCGTCCTCTCCATCTCTCTACATAAAACCAGTGCCATCTTCCTCATCTATCTGCATAAGACCATTGCCGTCCTCCCCATCTATCTACATAAAACCAGTGCCATGCTACTGATCCATCAACATAAAACCAGTGTCGTCCTCCCCATCTCTCTACAGAAAACCAGTGCCGTCCTCCCCATCTATCTATATAAAACTGGTGCTATCCTTTCCATCTCTCTACATGAATCCAGTGCCGTCCTCCACATCTATCTACATAAAACCAGTGCCCGTTCTCTCCATCTCTCTACATGAATCCAGTGCCGTCCTCCACATCTCCCTACATAAAACCAGTGCAATACTACTCATCTATCTCCATAAAACCAGTGCCGTCCTACCCACCCGTCTACATAAAACCAGTGCCATCCTACCCATCTAACTACATAAAACCTGTGCCGTCCGCCCCAACTAAGTACATAAAACCAGTGCCGTCCTCCCCATCTATCTATATAAAACTAGTGCCATCCTTTCCATCTCTCTACATAATACCAGTGCCGTCCTCCCCATCTAACTACATAAAACCCGAGCCGTGCTCCCCATCTATCTACATAAAATCAGTGCCATCCTACTCATCTATCTACATAAAATCAGTGCCATCCTCCCCATATATCTACATAAAACCAGTGCCGTCCTCCCCATCTATCTAAATAAAACCAGTGCCATCCTACCCATCTATCTACATAAAACCAGTGCCGTCCTCCCCATCTATCTACATAAAACCAGTCCTGTCCTCTGCATCTCTCTACATAAAACCAGTGCCACCCTACCCATCTATATACATAATACCAGTGCCGTACTCTCCATCTCTCTCATAAAACCAGTACCGTCCTCCCCATCTGTCTGCATAAAACCAGTGTCGTCCTCTCCATCAATCCAGATAAAACCAGTGCCGTCGTACCCAACGAACTAGATAAAACCAGTGCCATCCTCCCCATCTAACTACATAATACCAGTGCCGTCCTCTCTATCTCTCTACATAAAACCAGTGCCATCTTCCTCAACTATCTGCATAAGACCGTTGCCGTCCTACCCATCTATCTACATAAAACCAGTGCCGTGCTACTGATCCATCAACATAAAACCAGTGTTGTCCTCCCCATCTATCTACATAAAACCAGTGCAGTCCACCCCATCTACCTACATAAAACCAGTGCCCATTCTCTCCATCTCTCTACATGAATCCAGTGCCGTCCTCCACATCTCTCTACATAAAACCAGTGCCATGCTACTCATCTATCTACATAAAACCAGTGCCGTCCTACTGATCCATCAACATAAAACCAGTGCATTCCACCCCATCTCTCTAAATAGAACCAGTGCCCTCCTACCCATCTAACTACATAAAACCAGTGCCGTCCTCCTCATCTATATACATAATACCAGTGCCGTACTCTCCATCTCTCTACATGAATCCAGTGCTGTCCTACCCATCTATCTACGTAAAACCAGTGCCGTGTTCTCAATCTCTCTACATAAAACCAGTGCCATCCTCCCCATCTCTCTAAATAAAACCAGTGCCGTCCTACCCTCCCGTCTACATAAAACCAGTGCCATCCTACCCATCTAACTACATAAAACATGTGCTGTCCGCCCCAACTAAGTACATAAAACCAGTGTCATCCTCCCCACCTATCTACATAAAACCAGTGCCGTCCTCCCCATCTATCTATATAAAACTAGTGCCATCCTTTCCATCTCTCTACATAATACCAGTGCTGTCCTCCCCATTTAACTACATAAAACCAGTGCCGTCCTCCCCATCTATCTAAATAAAACCAGTCCCATACTCTCCAGCTCTCTCATAAAACCAGTACCGTCCTCCCCATCTGTCTGCATAAAACCAGTGTCGTCCTCCCCATCAATCTAGATAAAACCAGTGCCGTCGTACCCAACGAACTAGATAAAACCAGTGCCAACATCCCCATCTAACTACATAATACCAGTGCCGTCCTCTCCATCTCTCTACATAAAACCAGTGCCATCTTCCTCATCTATCTGCATAAGACCATTGCCGTCCTACCCATCTATCTACATAAAACCAGTGCCGTCCTCCCCATCTATCTATATAAAACTGGTGCCATCCTTTCCATCTCTCTACATGAATCCAGTGCCGTCCTCCACATCTATCTACATAAAACCAGTGCCGTGCTACTGATCCATCAACATAAAACCAGTGTCGTCCTCCCCATCTATCTACACAAAATCAGTGCAGTCCACCCCTTCTATCTAAATAAAACCAGTGCCGTCCTCCCCATCTCTCTACATAAAACCAGTGCCGTCCTCCCCATCTAACTACATAAAACCCGAGCCGTGCTCCCCATCTATCTTCATAAAATCAGTGCCATCCTACTCATCTATCTACATAAAACCAGTGCCGTCCTCCCCATCTATCTAAATAAAACCAGTGCCATCCTACCCATCTATCTACATAAAACCAGTGCCGTCCTCCTCATCCATCTGCATAAAACCAGTCCTGTCCTCTGCATCTCTCTACATAAAACCACTGCCACCCTACCCATCGATATACATAATACCAGTGCCGTACTCTCCATCTCTCTCATAAAACCAGTACCGTCCTCCCCATCTGTCTGCATAAAACCAGTGTCGTCCTCTCCATCAATCCAGATAAAACCAGTGCCGTCGTACCCAACGAACTAGATAAAACCAGTGCCATCCTCCCCATCTAACTACATAATACCAGTGCCGTCCTATCTATCTCTCTACATAAAACCAGTGCCATCTTCCTCATCTATCTGCATAAGACCAGTGCCGTCCTCCCCATCTATCTATATAAAACTAGTGCCATCCTTTCCATCTCTCTACATAATACCAGTGCTGTCCTCCCCATCTAACTACATAAAACCAGTGCCGTCCTCCCCATCTATCTACATAAAATCAGTGCCATCCTACTCATCTATCTACATAAAACCAGTGCCATCCTCCCCATATATCTACATAAAACCAGTGCCGTCCTCCCCATCTATCTAAATAAAACCAGTCCCATACTCTCCAGCTCTCTCATAAAACCAGTACCGTCCTCCCCATCTGTCTGCATAAAACCAGTGTCGTCCTCCCCATCAATCTAGATAAAACCAGTGCCGTCGTACCCAACGAACTAGATAAAACCAGTGCCAACCTCCCCATCTAACTACATAATACCAGTGCCGTCCTCTCCATCTCTCTACATAAAACCAGTGCCATCTTCCTCATCTATCTGCATAAGACCATTGCCGTCCTCCCCATCTATCTACATAAAACCAGTGCCATGCTACTGATCCATCAACATAAAACCAGTGTCGTCCTCCCCATCTCTCTACAGAAAACCAGTGCCGTCCTCCCCATCTATCAATATAAAACTGGTGCTATCCTTTCCATCTCTCTACAGGAATCCAGTGCCGTCCTCCACATCTATCTACATAAAACCAGTGCCCGTTCTCTCCATCTCTCTACATGAATCCAGTGCCGTCCTCCACATCTCCCTACATAAAACCAGTGCAATACTACTCATCTATCTCCATAAAACCAGTGCCGTCCTACCCACCCGTCTACATAAAACCAGTGCCATCCTACCCATCTAACTACATAAAACCTGTGCCGTCCGCCCCAACTAAGTACATAAAACCAGTGCCGTCCTCCCCATCTATCTATATAAAACTAGTGCCATCCTTTCCATCTCTCTACATAATACCAGTGCCGTCCTCCCCATCTAACTACATAAAACCCGAGCCGTGCTCCCCATCTATCTACATAAAATCAGTGCCATCCTACTCATCTATCTACATAAAATCAGTGCCATCCTCCCCATATATCTACATAAAACCAGTGCCGTCCTCCCCATCTATCTACATAAAACCAGTCCTGTCCTCTGCATCTCTCTACATAAAACCAGTGCCACCCTACCCATCTATATACATAATACCAGTGCCGTACTCTCCATCTCTCTCATAAAACCAGTACCGTCCTCCCCATCAGTCTGCATAAAACCAGTGTCGTCCTCTCCATCAATCCAGATAAAACCAGTGCCGTCGTACCCAACGAACTAGATAAAACCAGTGCCATCCTCCCCATCTAACTACATAATACCAGTGCCGTCCTCTCTATCTCTCTACATAAAACCAGTGCCATCTTCCTCAACTATCTGCATAAGACCGTTGCCGTCCTACCCATCTATCTACATAAAACCAGTGCCGTGCTACTGATCCATCAACATAAAACCAGTGTTGTCCTCCCCATCTATCTACATAAAACCAGTGCAGTCCACCCCATCTACCTACATAAAACCAGTGCCCATTCTCTCCATCTCTCTACATGAATCCAGTGCCGTCCTCCACATCTCTCTACATAAAACCAGTGCCATGCTACTCATCTATCTACATAAAACCAGTGCCGTCCTACTGATCCATCAACATAAAACCAGTGCATTCCACCCCATCTCTCTAAATAGAACCAGTGCCCTCCTACCCATCTAACTACATAAAACCAGTGCCGTCCTCCTCATCTATATACATAATACCAGTGCCGTACTCTCCATCTCTCTACATGAATCCAGTGCTGTCCTACCCATCTATCTACGTAAAACCAGTGCCGTGTTCTCAATCTCTCTACATAAAACCAGTGCCATCCTCCCCATCTCTCTAAATAAAACCAGTGCCGTCCTACCCTCCCGTCTACATAAAACCAGTGCCATCCTACCCATCTAACTACATAAAACCTGTGCTGTCCGCCCCAACTAAGTACATAAAACCAGTGTCATCCTCCCCACCTATCTACATAAAACCAGTGCCGTCCTCCCCATCTATCTATATAAAACTAGTGCCATCCTTTCCATCTCTCTACATAAAACCAGTGCCGTCCTCCCCATCTATCTAAATAAAACCAGTCCCATACTCTCCAGCTCTCTCATAAAACCAGTACCGTCCTCCCCATCTGTCTGCATAAAACCAGTGTCGTCCTCCCCATCAATCTAGATAAAACCAGTGCCGTCGTACCCAACGAACTAGATAAAACCAGTGCCAACATCCCCATCTAACTACATAATACCAGTGCCGTCCTCTCCATCTCTCTACATAAAACCAGTGCCATCTTCCTCATCTATCTGCATAAGACCATTGCCGTCCTACCCATCTATCTACATAAAACCAGTGCCGTGCTACTGATCCATCAACATAAAACCAGTGCCGTCCTCCCCATCTATCTATATAAAACTGGTGCCATCCTTTCCATCTCTCTACATGAATCCAGTGCCGTCCTCCCCATCTATCTACACAAAATCAGTGCAGTCCACCCCTTCTATCTAAATAAAACCAGTGCCGTCCTCCCCATCTCTCTACATAAAACCAGTGCCGTCCTCCCCATCTATCTAAATAAAACCAGTGCCATCTTACCCATCTATCTACATAAAACCAGTGCCGTCCTCCTCATCTATCTGCATAAAACCAGTCCTGTCCTCTGCATCTCTCTACATAAAACCAGTGCCACCCTACCCATCTATATACATAATACCAGTAACGTACTCTCCATCTCTCTCATAAAACCAGTACCGTCCTCCCCATCTGTCTGCATAAAACCAGTGTCGTCCTCTCCATCAATCCAGATAAAACCAGTGCCGTCGTACCCAACGAACTAGATAAAACCAGTGCCATCCTCCCCATCTAACTACATAATACCAGTGCCGTCCTCTCTATCTCTCTACATAAAACCAGTGCCATCTTCCTCATCTATCTGCATAAGACCAGTGCCGTCCTCCCCATCTATCTATATAAAACTAGTGCCATCCTTTCCAATTCTCTACATAATACCAGTGCTGTCCTCCCCATCTAACTACATAAAACCAGTGCCGTCCTCCCCATCTATCTACATAAAATCAGTGCCATCCTACTCATCTATCTACATAAAACCAGTGCCATCCTCCCCATATATCTACATAAAACCAGTGCCGTCCTCCCCATCTATCTAAATAAAACCAGTCCCATACTCTCCAGCTCTCTCATAAAACCAGTACCGTCCTCCCCATCTGTCTGCATAAAACCAGTGTCGTCCTCCCCATCAATCTAGATAAAACCAGTGCCGTCGTACCCAACGAACTAGATAAAACCAGTGCCAACCTCCCCATCTAACTACATAATACCAGTGCCGTCCTCTCCATCTCTCTACATAAAACCAGTGCCATCTTCCTCATCTATCTGCATAAGACCATTGCCGTCCTACCCATCTATCTACATAAAACCAGTGCCATGCTACTGATCCATCAACATAAAACCAGTGTCGTCCTCCCCATCTATCTACAGAAAACCAGTGCCGTCCTCCCCATCTATCTATATAAAACTAGTGCCATCCTTTCCATCTCTCTACATGAATCCAGTGCCGTCCTCCACATCTATCTACATAAAACCAGTGCCCGTTCTCTCCATCTCTCTACATGAATCCGGTGCCATCCACCACATCTCCCTACATAAAATCAGTGCCATCCTACTCATCTATCTACATAAAATCAGTGCCATCCTCCCCATATATCTACATAAAACCAGTGCCGTCCTCCCCATCAATCTAAATAAAACCAGTGCCATCCTACCCATCTATCTACATAAAACCAGTGCCGTTCTCCCCATCTATCTACATAAAACCAGTCCTGTCCTCTGCATCTCTCTACATAAAACCAGTGCCACCCTACCCATCTATATACATAATACCAGTGCCGTACTCTCCATCTCTCTCATAAAACCACTGCCGTCCTCCTCATCTGTCTGCATAAAACCAGTGTCGTCCTCTCCATCAATCCAGATAAAACCAGTGCCGTCGTACCCAACGAACTAGATAAAACCAGTGCCATCCTCCCCATCTAACTACATAATACCAGTGACGTCCTCTCTATCTCTCTACATAAAACCAGTGCCATCTTCCTCATCTATCTGCATAAGACCATTGCCGTCCTACCCATCTATGTACATAAAACCAGTGCCGTGCTACTGATCCATCAACATAAAACCAGTGTTGTCCTCCCCATCTATCTACATAAAACCAGTGCCGTCCCACCCATCTACCTACAAAAAACCAGTGCCACCCTACACATCTATATACATAATACCAGTGCCGTACTCTCCATCTCTCTCATAAAACCAGTACCGTCCTCACCATCTGTCTGCATAAAACCAGTGTCATCCTCCCCATCTATCTAGATAAAACCAGTGCCGCCGTACCCAACGAACTAGATAAAACCAGCGCCATCCTCCCCGTCTAACTACATAACACCAGTGCCATCCTCTCCATCTCTCTACATAAAACCAGTGCCATTTTCCTCATCTATCTACATAAGACCATGGCCGTCCTACCCATCTATATACACAATACCAGTGCCGTACTCTCCATCTCTCTACATGAATCCAGTGCTGTCCTACCCATCTATCTACGTAAAACCAGTGCCGTGTTCTCAATCTCTCTACATAAAACCAGTGCCATCCTCCCCATCTCTCTAAATAAAACCAGTGCCGTCCTACCCTCCCGTCTACATAAAACCAGTGCCATCCTACCCATCTAACTACATAAAACCTGTGCCGTCCGCCCCAACTAAGTACATAAAACCAGTGTCATCCTCCCCATCTATCTATATAAAACTAGTGCCATCCTTTCCATCTCTCTACATAATACCAGTGCTGTCCTCCCCATCTAACTACATAAAACCAGTGCCGTCCTCCCCATCTATCTACATAAAATCAGTGCCATCCTACTCATCTATCTACATAAAACCAGTGCCATCCTCCCCATATATCTACATAAAACCAGTGCCGTCCTCCCCATCTATCTAAATAAAACCAGTCCCATACTCTCCAGCTCTCTCATAAAACCAGTACCGTCCTCCCCATCTGTCTGCATAAAACCAGTGTCGTCCTCCCCATCAATCTAGATAAAACCAGTGCCGTCGTACCCAACGAACTAGATAAAACCAGTGCCAACATCCCCATCTAACTACATAATACCAGTGCCGTCCTCTCCATCTCTCTACATAAAACCAGTGCCATCTTCCTCATCTATCTGCATAAGACCATTGCCGTCCTACCCATCTATCTACATAAAACCAGTGCCGTCCTCCCCATCTATCTATATAAAACTGGTGCCATCCTTTCCATCTCTCTACATGAATCCAGTGCCGTCCTCCACATCTATCTACATAAAACCAGTGCCGTGCTACTGATCCATCAACATAAAACCAGTGTCGTCCTCCCCATCTATCTACACAAAATCAGTGCAGTCCACCCCTTCTATCTAAATAAAACCAGTGCCGTCCTCCCCATCTCTCTACATAAAACCAGTGCCGTCCTCCCCATCTAACTACATAAAACCCGAGCCGTGCTCCCCATCTATCTTCATAAAATCAGTGCCATCCTACTCATCTATCTACATAAAACCAGTGCCGTCCTCCCCATCTATCTAAATAAAACCAGTGCCATCCTACCCATCTATCTACATAAAACCAGTGCTGTCCTCCTCATCTATCTGCATAAAACCAGTCCTGTCCTCTGCATCTCTCTACATAAAACCACTGCCACCCTACCCATCTATATACATAATACCAGTGCCGTACTCTCCATCTCTCTCATAAAACCAGTACCGTCCTCCCCATCTGTCTGCATAAAGCCAGTGTCGTCCTCTCCATCAATCCAGATAAAACCAGTGCCGTCGTACCCAACGAACTAGATAAAACCAGTGCCATCCTCCCCATCTAACTACATAATACCAGTGCCGTCCTATCTATCTCTCTACATAAAACCAGTGCCATCTTCCTCATCTATCTGCATAAGACCAGTGCCGTCCTCCCCATCTATCTATATAAAACTAGTGCCATCCTTTCCATCTCTCTACATAATACCAGTGCTGTCCTCCCCATCTAACTACATAAAACCAGTGCCGTCCTCCCCATCTATCTACATAAAATCAGTGCCATCCTACTCATCTATCTACATAAAACCAGTGCCATCCTCCCCATATATCTACATAAAACCAGTGCCGTCCTCCCCATCTATCTAAATAAAACCAGTCCCATACTCTCCAGCTCTCTCATAAAACCAGTACCGTCCTCCCCATCTGTCTGCATAAAACCAGTGTCGTCCTCCCCATCAATCTAGATAAAACCAGTGCCGTCGTACCCAACGAACTAGATAAAACCAGTGCCAACCTCCCCATCTAACTACATAATACCAGTGCCGTCCTCTCCATCTCTCTACATAAAACCAGTGCCATCTTCCTCATCTATCTGCATAAGACCATTGCCGTCCTCCCCATCTATCTACATAAAACCAGTGCCATGCTACTGATCCATCAACATAAAACCAGTGTCGTCCTCCCCATCTCTCTACAGAAAACCAGTGCCGTCGTCCCCATCTATGTATATAAAACTGGTGCCATCCTTTCCATCTCTCTACATGAATCCAGTGCCGTCCTCCACATCTATCTACATAAAACCAGTGCCCGTTCTCTCCATCTCTCTACATGAATCCAGTGCCGTCCTCCACATCTCCCTACATAAAACCAGTGCAATACTACTCATCGATCTCCATAAAACCAGTGCCGTCCTACCCACCCGTCTACATAAAACCAGTGCCATCCTACCCATCTAACTACATAAAACCTGTGCCGTCCGCCCCAACTAAGTAGATAAAACCAGTGCCGTCCTCCCCATCTATCTATATAAAACTAGTGCCATCCTTTCCATCCCTCTACATAATACCAGTGCCGTCCTCCCCATCTAACTACATAAAACCCAAGCCGTGCTCCCCATCTATCTACATAAAATCAGTGCCATCCTACTCATCTATCTAAATAAAATCAGTGCCATCCTCCCCATATATCTACATAAAACCAGTGCCGTCCTCCCCATCTATCTAAATAAAACCAGTGCTATCCTACCCATCTATCTACATAAAACCAGTGCCGTCCTCCCCATCTATCTACATAAAACCAGTCCTGTCCTCTGCATCTCTCTACATAAAACCAGTGCCACCCTACCCATCTATATACATAATACCAGTGCCGTACTCTCCATCTCTCTCATAAAACCAGTACCGTCCTCCCCCATCTGTCTGCATAAAACCAGTGTCGTCCTCTCCATCAATCCAGATAAAACCAGTGCCGTCGTACCCAACGAACTAGATAAAACCAGTGCCATCCTCCCCATCTAACTACATAATACCAGTGCCGTCCTCTCTATAACTCTACATAAAACCAGTGCCATCTTCCTCATCTATCTGCATAAGACCATTGCCGTCCTACCCATCTATCTACATAAAACCAGTGCCGTGCTACTGATCCATCAACATAAAACCAGTGTTGTCCTCCCCATCTATCTACATAAAACCAGTGCAGTCCACCCCATCTACCTACATAAAACCAGTGCCCATTCTCTCCATCTCTCTACATGAATCCAGTGCCGTCCTCCACATCTCTCTACATAAAACCAGTGCCATCCTACTCATCTATCTACATAAAACCAGTGCCGTCCTACTGATCCATCAACATAAAACCAGTGCATTCCACCCAATCTCTCTAAATAGAACCAGTGCCCTCCTACCCATCTAACTACATAAAACCAGTGCCGACCTACCCATCTATCTACATAAAACCAGTGCCGTCCCACCCATCTACCTACAAAAAACAAGTGCCACCCTACACATCTATATACATAATACCAGTGCCGTACTCTCCATCTCTCTGATAAAACCAGTACCGCCCTCACCATCTGTCTGCATAAAACCAGTGTCATCCTCCCCAACTATCTAGATAAAACCAGTGCCGTCGTACCCAACGAACTAGATAAAACCAGCGCCATCCTCCCCGTCTAACCACATAATACCAGTGCCATCCTCTCCATCTCTCTACATAAAACCAGTGCCATTTTCCTCATCTATCTGCATAAGACCATTGCCGTCCTACCCATCTGTCTACATAAAACCAGTGCCATGCTACTGATCCATCAACATAAAACCAGTGTCGTCCTCCCCATCTATCTACAGAAAACCAGTGCCGTCCTCCCCATCTATCTATATAAAACTGGTGCCATCTTTTCCATCTCTCTACATGAATCCAGTGCCGTCCTCCACATCTATCTACATAAAACCAGTGCCCGTTCTCTCCATCTCTCTACATGAATCCAGTGCCGTCCTCCACATCTCCCTACATAAAACCAGTGCAATACTACTCATCTATCTCCATAAAACCAGTGCCGTCCTACCCACCCGTCTACATAAAACCAGTGCCATCCTACCCATCTAACTACATAAAACCTGTGCCGTCCGCCCCAACTAAGTACATAAAACCAGTGCCGTCCTCCCCATCTATCTATATAAAACTAGTGCCATCCTTTCCATCTCTCTACATAAAACCAGTGCCGTCCTCCCCATCTATCTATATAAAACCAGTCCTGTCCTCTGCATCTCTCTACATAAAACCAGTGCCACCCTACCCATCTATATACATAATACAAGTGCCGTACTCTCCATCTCTCTCATAAAACCAGTACCGGCCTCCCCATCTGTCTGCATAAAACCAGTGTCGTCCTCTCCATCAATCCAGATAAAACCAGTGCCGTCGTACCCAACGAACTAGATAAAACCAGTGCCATCCTCCCCATCTAACTACATAATACCAGTGCCGTCCTCTCTATCTCTCTACATAAAACCAGTGCCATCTTCCTCATCTATCTGCATAAGACCATTGCCGTCCTACCCATCTATCTACATAAAACCAGTGCCGTGCTACTGATCCATCAACATAAAACCAGTGTTGTCCTCCCCATCTATCCACATAAAACCAGTGCAGTCCACCACATCTACCTACATAAAACCAGTGCCCATTCTCTCCATCTCTCTACATGAATCCAGTGCCGTCCTCCACATCTCTCTACATAAAACCAGTGCCATCCTACTCATCTATCTACATAAAACCAGTGCCGTCCTACTGATCCATCAACATAAAACCAGTGCATTCCACCCCATCTCTCTAAATAGAACCAGTGCCCTCCTACCCATCTAACTACATAAAACCAGTGCCGTCCTCCTCATCTATCTACATAAAACCAGTGCCGACCTACCCATCTATCTACATAAAACCAGTGCCGTCCCACCCATCTACCTACAAAAAACCAGTGCCACCCTACACATCTATATACATAATACCAGTGCCGTACTCTCCATCTCTCTCATAAAACCAGTACCGTCCTCACCATCCGTCTACATAAAACCAGTGCCATCCTACCCATCTAACTACATAAAACCTGTGCCGTCCGCCCCAACTAAGTACATAAAACCAGTGTCATCCTCCCCATCTATCTATATAAAACTAGTGCCATCCTTTCCATCTCTCTACATAATACCAGTGCTGTCCTCCCCATCTAACTACATAAAACCAGTGCCGTCCTCCCCATCTATCTACATAAAATCAGTGCCATCCTACTCATCTATCTACATAAAACCAGTGCCATCCTCCCCATATATCTACATAAAACCAGTGCCGTCCTCCCCATCTATCTAAATAAAACCAGTCCCATACTCTCCAGCTCTCTCATAAAACCAGTACCGTCCTCCCCATCTGTCTGCATAAAACTAGTGTCGTCCTCCCCATCAATCTAGATAAAACCAGTGCCGTCGTACCCAACGAACTAGATAAAACCAGTGCCAACTTCTCCATCTAACTACATAATGCCAGTGCCGTCCTCTCCATCTCTCTACATAAAACCAGTGCCATCTTCCTCATCTATCTGCATAAGACCATTGCCGTCCTCCCCATCTATCTACATAAAACCAGTGCCATGCTACTGATCCATCAACATAAAACCAGTGTCGTCCTCCCGATCTCTCTACAGAAAACCAGTGCCGTCCTCCCCATCTATCTATATAAAACTGGTGCTATCCTTTCCATCTCTCTAAATGAATCCAGTGCCGTCCTCCACATCTATCTACATAAAACCAGTGCCCGTTCTCTCCATCTCTCTACATGAATCCAGTGCCGTCCTCCACATCTCCCTACATAAAACCAGTGCAATACTACTCATCTATCTCCATAAAACCAGTGCCGTCCTACCCACCCGTCTACATAAAACCAGTGCCATCCTACCCATCTAACTACATAAAACCTGTGCCGTCCGCCCCAACTAAGTACATAAAACCAGTGCCGTCCTCCCCATCTATCTATATAAAACTAGTGCCATCCTTTCCATCTCTCTACATAATACCAGTGCCGTCCTCCCCATCTAACTACATAAAACCCGAGCCGTGCTCCCCATCTATCTACATAAAATCAGTGCCATCCTACTCATCTACCTACATAAAATCAGTGCCATCCTCCCCATATATCTACATAAAACCAGTGCCGTCCTCCCCATCTATCTAAATAAAACCAGTGCCATCCTACCCATCTATCTACATAAAACCAGTGCCGTCCTCCCCATCTATCTACATAAAACCAGTCCTGTCCTCTGCATCTCTCTACATAAAACCAGTGCCACCCTACCCATCTATATACATAATACCAGTGCCGTACTCTCCATCTCTCTCATAAAACCAGTACCGTCCTCCCCATCTGTCTGCATAAAACCAGTGTCGTCCTCTCCATCAATCCAGATAAAACCAGTGCCGTCGTACCCAACGAACTAGATAAAACCAGTGCCATCCTCCCCATCTAACTACATAATACCAGTGCCGTCCTCTCTATCTCTCTACATAAAACCAGTGCCATCTTCCTCAACTATCTGCATAAGACCGTTGCCGTCCTACCCATCTATCTACATAAAACCAGTGCCGTGCTACTGATCCATCAACATAAAACCAGTGTTGTCCTCCCCATCTATCTACATAAAACCAGTGCAGTCCACCCCATCTACCTACATAAAACCAGTGCCCATTCTCTCCATCTCTCTACATGAATCCAGTGCCGTCCTCCACATCTCTCTACATAAAACCAGTGCCATGCTACTCATCTATCTACATAAAACCAGTGCCGTCCTACTGATCCATCAACATAAAACCAGTGCATTCCACCCCATCTCTCTAAATAGAACCAGTGCCCTCCTACCCATCTAACTACATAAAACCAGTGCCGTCCTCCTCATCTATATACATAATACCAGTGCCGTACTCTCCATCTCTCTACATGAATCCAGTGCTGTCCTACCCATCTATCTACGTAAAACCAGTGCCGTGTTCTCAATCTCTCTACATAAAACCAGTGCCATCCTCCCCATCTCTCTAAATAAAACCAGTGCCGTCCTACCCTCCCGTCTACATAAAACCAGTGCCATCCTACCCATCTAACTACATAAAACCTGTGCTGTCCGCCCCAACTAAGTACATAAAACCAGTGTCATCCTCCCCACCTATCTACATAAAACCAGTGCCGTCCTCCCCATCTATCTATATAAAACTAGTGCCATCCTTTCCATCTCTCTACATAATACCAGTGCTGTCCTCCCCATTTAACTACATAAAACCAGTGCCGTCCTCCCCATCTATCTATATAAAACTAGTGCCATCCTTTCCATCTCTCTACATAAAACCAGTGCCGTCCTCCCCATCTATCTATATAAAACCAGTCCTGTCCTCTGCATCTCTCTACATAAAACCAGTGCCACCCTACCCATCTATATACATAATACCAGTGCCGTACTCTCCATCTCTCTCATAAAACCAGTACCGGCCTCCCCATCTGTCTGCATAAAACCAGTGTCGTCCTCTCCATCAATCCAGATAAAACCAGTGCCGTCGTACCCAACGAACTAGATAAAACCAGTGCCATCCTCCCCATCTAACTACATAATACCAGTGCCGTCCTCTCTATCTCTCTACATAAAACCAGTGCCATCTTCCTCATCTATCTGCATAAGACCATTGCCGTCCTACCCATCTATCTACATAAAACCAGTGCCGTGCTACTGATCCATCAACATAAAACCAGTGTTGTCCTCCCCATCTATCCACATAAAACCAGTGCAGTCCACCCCATCTACCTACATAAAACCAGTGCCCATTATCTCCATCTCTCTACATGAATCCAGTGCCGTCCTCCACATCTCTCTACATAAAACCAGTGCCATCCTACTCATCTATCTACATAAAACCACTGCCGTCCTACTGATCCATCAACATAAAACCAGTGCATTCCACCCCATCTCTCTAAATAGAACCAGTGCCCTCCTACCCATCTAACTACATAAAACCAGTGCCGTCCTCCTCATCTATCTACAAAAAACCAGTGCCGACCTACCCATCTATCTACATAAAACCAGTGCCGTCCCACCCATCTACCTACAAAAAACCAGTGCCACCCTACACATCTATATACATAATACCAGTGCCGTACTCTCCATCTCTCTCATAAAACCAGTACCGTCCTCACCATCCGTCTACATAAAACCAGTGCCATCCTACCCATCTAACTACATAAAACCTGTGCCGTCCGCCCCAACTAAGTACATAAAACCAGTGTCATCCTCCCCATCTATCTATATAAAACTAGTGCCATCCTTTCCATCTCTCTACATAATACCAGTGCTGTCCTCCCCATCTAACTACATAAAACCAGTGCCGTCCTCCCCATCTATCTACATAAAATCAGTGCCATCCTACTCATCTATCTACATAAAACCAGTGCCATCCTCCCCATATATCTACATAAAACCAGTGCCGTCCTCCCCATCTATCTAAATAAAACCAGTCCCATACTCTCCACTGGTGCTATCCTTTCCATCTCTCTACATGAATCCAGTGCCGTCCTCCACATCTATCTACATAAAACCAGTGCCCGTTCTCTCCATCTCTCTACATGAATCCAGTGCCGTCCTCCACATCTCCCTACATAAAACCAGTGCAATACTACTCATCTATCTCCATAAAACCAGTGCCGTCCTACCCACCCGTCTACATAAAACCAGTGCCATCCTACCCATCTAACTACATAAAACCTGTGCCGTCCGCCCCAACTAAGTACATAAAACCAGTGCCGTCCTCCCCATCTATCTATATAAAACTAGTGCCATCCTTTCCATCTCTCTACATAATACCAGTGCCGTCCTCCCCATCTAACTACATAAAACCCGAGCCGTGCTCCCCATCTATCTACATAAAATCAGTGCCATCCTACTCATCTATCTACATAAAATCAGTGCCATCCTCCCCATATATCTACATAAAACCAGTGCCGTCCTCCCCATCTATCTAAATAAAACCAGTGCCATCCTACCCATCTATCTACATAAAACCAGTGCCGTCCTCCCCATCTATCTACATAAAACCAGTCCTGTCCTCTGCATCTCTCTACATAAAACCAGTGCCACCCTACCCATCTATATACATAATACCAGTGCCGTACTCTCCATCTCTCTCATAAAACCAGTACCGTCCTCCCCATCTGTCTGCATAAAACCAGTGTCGTCCTCTCCATCAATCCAGATAAAACCAGTGCCGTCGTACCCAACGAACTAGATAAAACCAGTGCCATCCTCCCCATCTAACTACATAATACCAGTGCCGTCCTCTCTATCTCTCTACATAAAACCAGTGCCATCTTCCTCAACTATCTGCATAAGACCGTTGCCGTCCTACCCATCTATCTACATAAAACCAGTGCCGTGCTACTGATCCATCAACATAAAACCAGTGTTGTCCTCCCCATCTATCTACATAAAACCAGTGCAGTCCACCCCATCTACCTACATAAAACCAGTGCCCATTCTCTCCATCTCTCTACATGAATCCAGTGCCGTCCTCCACATCTCTCTACATAAAACCAGTGCCATGCTACTCATCTATCTACATAAAACCAGTGCCGTCCTACTGATCCATCAACATAAAACCAGTGCATTCCACCCCATCTCTCTAAATAGAACCAGTGCCCTCCTACCCATCTAACTACATAAAACCAGTGCCGTCCTCCTCATCTATATACATAATACCAGTGCCGTACTCTCCATCTCTCTACATGAATCCAGTGCTGTCCTACCCATCTATCTACGTAAAACCAGTGCCGTGTTCTCAATCTCTCTACATAAAACCAGTGCCATCCTCCCCATCTCTCTAAATAAAACCAGTGCCGTCCTACCCTCCCGTCTACATAAAACCAGTGCCATCCTACCCATCTAACTACATAAAACCTGTGCTGTCCGCCCCAACTAAGTACATAAAACCAGTGTCATCCTCCCCACCTATCTACATAAAACCAGTGCCGTCCTCCCCATCTATCTATATAAAACTAGTGCCATCCTTTCCATCTCTCTACATAATACCAGTGCTGTCCTCCCCATTTAACTACATAAAACCAGTGCCGTCCTCCCCATCTATCTAAATAAAACCAGTCCCATACTCTCCAGCTCTCTCATAAAACCAGTACCGTCCTCCCCATCTGTCTGCATAAAACCAGTGTCGTCCTCCCCATCAATCTAGATAAAACCAGTGCCGTCGTACCCAACGAACTAGATAAAACCAGTGCCAACATCCCCATCTAACTACATAATACCAGTGCCGTCCTCTCCATCTCTCTACATAAAACCAGTGCCATCTTCCTCATCTATCTGCATAAGACCATTGCCGTCCTACCCATCTATCTACATAAAACCAGTGCCGTCCTCCCCATCTATCTATATAAAACTGGTGCCATCCTTTCCATCTCTCTACATGAATCCAGTGCCGTCCTCCACATCTATCTACATAAAACCAGTGCCGTGCTACTGATCCATCAACATAAAACCAGTGTCGTCCTCCCCATCTATCTACACAAAATCAGTGCAGTCCACCCCTTCTATCTAAATAAAACCAGTGCCGTCCTCCCCATCTCTCTACATAAAACCAGTGCCGTCCTCCCCATCTAACTACATAAAACCCGAGCCGTGCTCCCCATCTATCTTCATAAAATCAGTGCCATCCTACTCATCTATCTACATAAAACCAGTGCCGTCCTCCCCATCTATCTAAATAAAACCAGTGCCATCCTACCCATCTATCTACATAAAACCAGTGCCGTCCTCCTCATCTATCTGCATAAAACCAGTCCTGTCCTCTGCATCTCTCTACATAAAACCACTGCCACCCTACCCATCGATATACATAATACCAGTGCCGTACTCTCCATCTCTCTCATAAAACCAGTACCGTCCTCCCCATCTGTCTGCATAAAACCAGTGTCGTCCTCTCCATCAATCCAGATAAAACCAGTGCCGTCGTACCCAACGAACTAGATAAAACCAGTGCCATCCTCCCCATCTAACTACATAATACCAGTGCCGTCCTATCTATCTCTCTACATAAAACCAGTGCCATCTTCCTCATCTATCTGCATAAGACCAGTGCCGTCCTCCCCATCTATCTATATAAAACTAGTGCCATCCTTTCCATCTCTCTACATAATACCAGTGCTGTCCTCCCCATCTAACTACATAAAACCAGTGCCGTCCTCCCCATCTATCTACATAAAATCAGTGCCATCCTACTCATCTATCTACATAAAACCAGTGCCATCCTCCCCATATATCTACATAAAACCAGTGCCGTCCTCCCCATCTATCTAAATAAAACCAGTCCCATACTCTCCAGCTCTCTCATAAAACCAGTACCGTCCTCCCCATCTGTCTGCATAAAACCAGTGTCGTCCTCCCCATCAATCTAGATAAAACCAGTGCCGTCGTACCCAACGAACTAGATAAAACCAGTGCCAACCTCCCCATCTAACTACATAATACCAGTGACGTCCTCTCTATCTCTCTACATAAAACCAGTGCCATCTTCCTCATCTATCTGCATAAGACCATTGCCGTCCTCCCCATCTATCTACATAAAACCAGTGCCATGCTACTGATCCATCAACATAAAACCAGTGTCGTCCTCCCCATCTCTCTACAGAAAACCAGTGCCGTCCTCCCCATCTATCAATATAAAACTGGTGCTATCCTTTCCATCTCTCTACAGGAATCCAGTGCCGTCCTCCACATCTATCTACATAAAACCAGTGCCCGTTCTCTCCATCTCTCTACATGAATCCAGTGCCGTCCTCCACATCTCCCTACATAAAACCAGTGCAATACTACTCATCTATCTCCATAAAACCAGTGCCGTCCTACCCACCCGTCTACATAAAACCAGTGCCATCCTACCCATCTAACTACATAAAACCTGTGCCGTCCGCCCCAACTAAGTACATAAAACCAGTGCCGTCCTCCCCATCTATCTATATAAAACTAGTGCCATCCTTTCCATCTCTCTACATAATACCAGTGCCGTCCTCCCCATCTAACTACATAAAACCCGAGCCGTTCTCCCCATCTATCTACATAAAATCAGTGCCATCCTACTCATCTATCTACATAAAATCAGTGCCATCCTCCCCATATATCTACATAAAACCAGTGCCGTCCTCCCCATCTATCTACATAAAACCAGTCCTGTCCTCTGCATCTCTCTACATAAAACCAGTGCCACCCTACCCATCTATATACATAATACCAGTGCCGTACTCTCCATCTCTCTCATAAAACCAGTACCGTCCTCCCCATCAGTCTGCATAAAACCAGTGTCGTCCTCTCCATCAATCCAGATAAAACCAGTGCCGTCGTACCCAACGAACTAGATAAAACCAGTGCCATCCTCCCCATCTAACTACATAATACCAGTGCCGTCCTCTCTATCTCTCTACATAAAACCAGTGCCATCTTCCTCAACTATCTGCATAAGACCGTTGCCGTCCTACCCATCTATCTACATAAAACCAGTGCCGTGCTACTGATCCATCAACATAAAACCAGTGTTGTCCTCCCCATCTATCTACATAAAACCAGTGCAGTCCACCCCATCTACCTACATAAAACCAGTGCCCATTCTCTCCATCTCTCTACATGAATCCAGTGCCGTCCTCCACATCTCTCTACATAAAACCAGTGCCATGCTACTCATCTATCTACATAAAACCAGTGCCGTCCTACTGATCCATCAACATAAAACCAGTGCATTCCACCCCATCTCTCTAAATAGAACCAGTGCCCTCCTACCCATCTAACTACATAAAACCAGTGCCGTCCTCCTCATCTATATACATAATACCAGTGCCGTACTCTCCATCTCTCTACATGAATCCAGTGCTGTCCTACCCATCTATCTACGTAAAACCAGTGCCGTGTTCTCAATCTCTCTACATAAAACCAGTGCCATCCTCCCCATCTCTCTAAATAAAACCAGTGCCGTCCTACCCTCCCGTCTACATAAAACCAGTGCCATCCTACCCATCTAACTACATAAAACCTGTGCTGTCCGCCCCAACTAAGTACATAAAACCAGTGTCATCCTCCCCACCTATCTACATAAAACCAGTGCCGTCCTCCCCATCTATCTATATAAAACTAGTGCCATCCTTTCCATCTCTCTACATAAAACCAGTGCCGTCCTCCCCATCTATCTAAATAAAACCAGTCCCATACTCTCCAGCTCTCTCATAAAACCAGTACCGTCCTCCCCATCTGTCTGCATAAAACCAGTGTCGTCCTCCCCATCAATCTAGATAAAACCAGTGCCGTCGTACCCAACGAACTAGATAAAACCAGTGCCAACATCCCCATCTAACTACATAATACCAGTGCCGTCCTCTCCATCTCTCTACATAAAACCAGTGCCATCTTCCTCATCTATCTGCATAAGACCAGTGCCGTCCTCCCCATCTATCTATATAAAACTAGTGCCATCCTTTCCATCTCTCTACATAATACCAGTGCTGTCCTCCCCATCTAACTACATAAAACCAGTGCCGTCCTCCCCATCTATCTACATAAAATCAGTGCCATCCTACTCATCTATCTACATAAAACCAGTGCCATCCTCCCCATATATCTACATAAAACCAGTGCCGTCCTCCCCATCTATCTAAATAAAACCAGTCCCATACTCTCCAGCTCTCTCATAAAACCAGTACCGTCCTCCCCATCTGTCTGCATAAAACCAGTGTCGTCCTCCCCATCAATCTAGATAAAACCAGTGCCGTCGTACCCAACGAACTAGATAAAACCAGTGCCAACCTCCCCATCTAACTACATAATACCAGTGACGTCCTCTCTATCTCTCTACATAAAACCAGTGCCATCTTCCTCATCTATCTGCATAAGACCATTGCCGTCCTCCCCATCTATCTACATAAAACCAGTGCCATGCTACTGATCCATCAACATAAAACCAGTGTCGTCCTCCCCATCTCTCTACAGAAAACCAGTGCCGTCCTCCCCATCTATCAATATAAAACTGGTGCTATCCTTTCCATCTCTCTACAGGAATCCAGTGCCGTCCTCCACATCTATCTACATAAAACCAGTGCCCGTTCTCTCCATCTCTCTACATGAATCCAGTGCCGTCCTCCACATCTCCCTACATAAAACCAGTGCAATACTACTCATCTATCTCCATAAAACCAGTGCCGTCCTACCCACCCGTCTACATAAAACCAGTGCCATCCTACCCATCTAACTACATAAAACCTGTGCCGTCCGCCCCAACTAAGTACATAAAACCAGTGCCGTCCTCCCCATCTATCTATATAAAACTAGTGCCATCCTTTCCATCTCTCTACATAATACCAGTGCCGTCCTCCCCATCTAACTACATAAAACCCGAGCCGTTCTCCCCATCTATCTACATAAAATCAGTGCCATCCTACTCATCTATCTACATAAAATCAGTGCCATCCTCCCCATATATCTACATAAAACCAGTGCCGTCCTCCCCATCTATCTACATAAAACCAGTCCTGTCCTCTGCATCTCTCTACATAAAACCAGTGCCACCCTACCCATCTATATACATAATACCAGTGCCGTACTCTCCATCTCTCTCATAAAACCAGTACCGTCCTCCCCATCAGTCTGCATAAAACCAGTGTCGTCCTCTCCATCAATCCAGATAAAACCAGTGCCGTCGTACCCAACGAACTAGATAAAACCAGTGCCATCCTCCCCATCTAACTACATAATACCAGTGCCGTCCTCTCTATCTCTCTACATAAAACCAGTGCCATCTTCCTCAACTATCTGCATAAGACCGTTGCCGTCCTACCCATCTATCTACATAAAACCAGTGCCGTGCTACTGATCCATCAACATAAAACCAGTGTTGTCCTCCCCATCTATCTACATAAAACCAGTGCAGTCCACCCCATCTACCTACATAAAACCAGTGCCCATTCTCTCCATCTCTCTACATGAATCCAGTGCCGTCCTCCACATCTCTCTACATAAAACCAGTGCCATGCTACTCATCTATCTACATAAAACCAGTGCCGTCCTACTGATCCATCAACATAAAACCAGTGCATTCCACCCCATCTCTCTAAATAGAACCAGTGCCCTCCTACCCATCTAACTACATAAAACCAGTGCCGTCCTCCTCATCTATATACATAATACCAGTGCCGTACTCTCCATCTCTCTACATAAAACCAGTGCCGTCCTCCCCATCTATCTAAATAAAACCAGTCCCATACTCTCCAGCTCTCTCATAAAACCAGTACCGTCCTCCCCATCTGTCTGCATAAAACCAGTGTCGTCCTCCCCATCAATCTAGATAAAACCAGTGCCGTCGTACCCAACGAACTAGATAAAACCAGTGCCAACATCCCCATCTAACTACATAATACCAGTGCCGTCCTCTCCATCTCTCTACATAAAACCAGTGCCATCTTCCTCATCTATCTGCATAAGACCATTGCCGTCCTACCCATCTATCTACATAAAACCAGTGCCGTGCTACTGATCCATCAACATAAAACCAGTGCCGTCCTCCCCATCTATCTATATAAAACTGGTGCCATCCTTTCCATCTCTCTACATGAATCCAGTGCCGTCCTCCACATCTATCTACATAAAACCAGTGCCGTGCTACTGATCCATCAACATAAAACCAGTGTCGTCCTCCCCATCTATCTACACAAAATCAGTGCAGTCCACCCCTTCTATCTAAATAAAACCAGTGCCGTCCTCCCCATCTCTCTACATAAAACCAGTGCCGTCCTCCCCATCTATCTAAATAAAACCAGTGCCATCCTACCCATCTATCTACATAAAACCAGTGCCGTCCTCCTCATCTATCTGCATAAAACCAGTCCTGTCCTCTGCATCTCTCTACATAAAACCAGTGCCACCCTACCCATCTATATACATAATACCAGTAACGTACTCTCCATCTCTCTCATAAAACCAGTACCGTCCTCCCCATCTGTCTGCATAAAACCAGTGTCGTCCTCTCCATCAATCCAGATAAAACCAGTGCCGTCGTACCCAACGAACTAGATAAAACCAGTGCCATCCTCACCATCTAACTACATAATACCAGTGCCGTCCTCTCTATCTCTCTACATAAAACCAGTGCCATCTTCCTCATCTATCTGCATAAGACCAGTGCCGTCCTCCCCATCTATCTATATAAAACTAGTGCCATCCTTTCCAATTCTCTACATAATACCAGTGCTGTCCTCCCCATCTAACTACATAAAACCAGTGCCGTCCTCCCCATCTATCTACATAAAATCAGTGCCATCCTACTCATCTATCTACATAAAACCAGTGCCATCCTCCCCATATATCTACATAAAACCAGTGCCGTCCTCCCCATCTATCTAAATAAAACCAGTCCCATACTCTCCAGCTCTCTCATAAAACCAGTACCGTCCTCCCCATCTGTCTGCATAAAACCAGTGTCGTCCTCCCCATCAATCTAGATAAAACCAGTGCCGTCGTACCCAACGAACTAGATAAAACCAGTGCCAACCTCCCCATCTAACTACATAATACCAGTGCCGTCCTCTCCATCTCTCTACATAAAACCAGTGCCATCTTCCTCATCTATCTGCATAAGACCATTGCCGTCCTACCCATCTATCTACATAAAACCAGTGCCATGCTACTGATCCATCAACATAAAACCAGTGTCGTCCTCCCCATCTATCTACAGAAAACCAGTGCCGTCCTCCCCATCTATCTATATAAAACTAGTGCCATCCTTTCCATCTCTCTACATGAATCCAGTGCCGTCCTCCACATCTATCTACATAAAACCAGTGCCCGTTCTCTCCATCTCTCTACATGAAT
This sequence comes from Mobula birostris, assembly GCF_030028105.1. NCBI lineage: Eukaryota > Metazoa > Chordata > Chondrichthyes > Myliobatiformes > Myliobatidae > Mobula > Mobula birostris. The sequence goes on from NW_027275248.1 coordinate 42,567, forward strand.
CCGGTGCCATCCACCACATCTCCCTACATAAAATCAGTGCCATCCTACTCATCTATCTACATAAAATCAGTGCCATCCTCCCCATATATCTACATAAAACCAGTGCCGTCCTCCCCATCAATCTAAATAAAACCAGTGCCATCCTACCCATCTATGTACATAAAACCAGTGCCGTTCTCCCCATCTATCTACATAAAACCAGTCCTGTCCTCTGCATCTCTCTACATAAAACCAGTGCCACCCTACCCATCTATATACATAATACCAGTGCCGTACTCTCCATCTCTCTCATAAAACCACTGCCGTCCTCCTCATCTGTCTGCATAAAACCAGTGTCGTCCTCTCCATCAATCCAGATAAAACCAGTGCCGTCGTACCCAACGAACTAGATAAAACCAGTGCCATCCTCCCCATCTAACTACATAATACCAGTGACGTCCTCTCTATCTCTCTACATAAAACCAGTGCCATCTTCCTCATCTATCTGCATAAGACCATTGCCGTCCTACCCATCTATCTACATAAAACCAGTGCCGTGCTACTGATCCATCAACATAAAACCAGTGTTGTCCTCCCCATCTATCTACATAAAACCAGTGCCGTCCCACCCATCTACCTACAAAAAACCAGTGCCACCCTACACATCTATATACATAATACCAGTGCCGTACTCTCCATCTCTCTCATAAAACCAGTACCGTCCTCACCATCTGTCTGCATAAAACCAGTGTCATCCTCCCCATCTATCTAGATAAAACCAGTGCCGCCGTACCCAACGAACTAGATAAAACCAGCGCCATCCTCCCCGTCTAACTACATAACACCAGTGCCATCCTCTCCATCTCTCTACATAAAACCAGTGCCATTTTCCTCATCTATCTACATAAGACCATGGCCGTCCTACCCATCTATATACACAATACCAGTGCCGTACTCTCCATCTCTCTACATGAATCCAGTGCTGTCCTACCCATCTATCTACGTAAAACCAGTGCCGTGTTCTCAATCTCTCTACATAAAACCAGTGCCATCCTCCCCATCTCTCTAAATAAAACCAGTGCCGTCCTACCCTCCCGTCTACATAAAACCAGTGCCATCCTACCCATCTAACTACATAAAACCTGTGCCGTCCGCCCCAACTAAGTACATAAAACCAGTGTCATCCTCCCCATCTATCTATATAAAACTAGTGCCATCCTTTCCATCTCTCTACATAATACCAGTGCTGTCCTCCCCATCTAACTACATAAAACCAGTGCCGTCCTCCCCATCTATCTACATAAAATCAGTGCCATCCTACTCATCTATCTACATAAAACCAGTGCCATCCTCCCCATATATCTACATAAAACCAGTGCCGTCCTCCCCATCTATCTAAATAAAACCAGTCCCATACTCTCCAGCTCTCTCATAAAACCAGTACCGTCCTCCCCATCTGTCTGCATAAAACCAGTGTCGTCCTCCCCATCAATCTAGATAAAAACAGTGCCGTCGTACCCAACGAACTAGATAAAACCAGTGCCAACCTCCCCATCTAACTACATAATACCAGTGCCGTCCTCTCCATCTCTCTACATAAAACCAGTGCCTTCTTCCTCATCTATCTGCATAAGACCATTGCCGTCCTACCCATCTATCTACATAAAACCAGTGCCATGCTACTGATCCATCAACATAAAACCAGTGTCGTCCTCCCCATCTATCTACGGAAAACCAGTGCCGTCCTCCCCATCTATCTATATAAAACTACTGCCATCCTTTCCATCTCTCTACATGAATCCAGTGCCGTCCTCCACATCTATCTACATAAAACCAGTGCCCGTTCTCTCCATCTCTCTACATGAATCCGGTGCCGTCCACCACATCTCCCTACATAAAACCAGTGCAATCCTACTCATCCATCTACATAAAACCAGTGCCCATTCTCTCCATCTCTCTACATGAATCCAGTGCCATCCTCCACTTCTCCCTACATAAAACCAGTGCAATACTACTCATCTATCTCCATAAAACCAGTGCCGTCCTACTCACCCGTCGACATAAAACCAGTGCCATCCTACCCATCTAACTACATAAAACCTGTGCCGTCCGCCCCAACTAAGTACATAAAACCAGTGCCGTCCTCCCCATCTATCTATATAAAACTAGTGCCATCCTTTCCATCTCTCTACATAATACCAGTGCCGTCCTCCCCATCTAACTACATAAAACCCGAGCCGTGCTCCCCATCTATCTACATAAAATCAGTGCCATCCTACTCATCTATCTACATAAAATCAGTGCCATCCTCCCCATATATCTACATAAACCCAGTGCCGTCCTCCCCATCAATCTAAATAAAACCAGTGCCATCCTACCCATCTATCTACATAAAACCAGTGCCGTCCTCCCCATCTATCTACATAAAAACAGTCCTGTCCTCTGCATCTCTCTACATAAAACCAGTGCCACCCTACCCATCTATATACATAATACCAGTGCCGTACTCTCCATCTCTCTCATAAAACCACTACCGTCCTCCTCATCTGTCTGCATAAAACCAGTGTCGTCCTCTCCATCAATCCAGATAAAACCAGTGCCGTCGTACCCAACGAACTAGATAAAACCAGTGCCATCCTCCCCATCTAACTACATAATACCAGTGCCGTCCTCTCTATCTCTCTACATAAAACCAGTGCCATCTTCCTCATCTATCTGCATAAGACCATTGCCGTCCTACCCATCTATCTACATAAAACCAGTGCCGTGCTACTGATCCATCAACATAAAACCAGTGTTGTCCTCCCCATCTATCGACATAAAACCAGTGCCATCCCACCCATCTACCTACAAAAAACCAGTGCCACCCTACACATCTATATACATAATACCAGTGCCGTACTCTCCATCTCTCTCATAAAACCAGTACCGTCCTCACCATCTGTCTGCATAAAACCAGTGTCATCCTCCCCATCTATCTAGATAAAACCAGTGCCGTCGTACCCAACGAACTAGATAAAACCAGCGCCATCCTCCCCGTCTAACTACATAACACCAGTGCCATCCTCTCCATCTCTCTACATAAAACCAGTGCCATTTTCCTCATCTATCTGCATAAGACCATGGCCGTCCTACCCATCTATATACACAATACCAGTGCCGTACTCTCCATCTCTCTACATGAATCCAGTGCTGTCCTACCCATCTATCTACGTAAAACCAGTGCCGTGTTCTCAATTTCTCTACATAAAACCAGTGCCATCCTCCCCATCTCTCTAAATAAAACCAGTGCCGTCCTACCCTCCCGTCTACATAAAACCAGTGCCATCCTACCCATCTAACTACATAAAACCTGTGCCGTCCGCCCCAACTAAGTACATAAAACCAGTGTCGTCCTCCCCATCTATCTACATAAAACCAGTGCCCGTTCTCTCCATCTCTCTACATGAATCCAGTGCCGTCCTCCACATCTCCCTACATAAAACCAGTGCAATACTACTCATCTATCTCCTTAAAACCAGTGCCGTCCTACCCACCCGTCTACATAAAACCAGTGCCATCCTACCCATCTAACTACATAAAACCTGTGCCGTCCGCCCCATCTATCTACATAAAACCAGTCCTGTCCTCTGCATCTCTCTACATAAAACCAGTGCCACCCTACCCATCTATATACATAATACCAGTGCCGTACTCTCCATCTCTCTCATAAAACCAGTACCGTCCTCCCCATCTGTCTGCATAAAACCAGTGTCGTCCTCTCCATCAATCCAGATAAAACCAGTGCCGTCGTACCCAACGAACTAGATAAAACCAGTGCCATCCTCCCCATCTAACTACATAATACCAGTGCCGTCCTCTCCATCTCTCTACATAAAACCAGTGCCATCTTCCTCATCTATCTGCATAAGACCATTGCCGTCCTACCCATCTATCTACATAAAACCAGTGCGGTGCTACTGATCCATCAACATAAAACCAGTGTTGTCCTCCCCATCTATCCACATAAAACCAGTGCAGTCCACCCCATCTACCTACATAAAACCAGTGCCCATTCTCTCCATCTCTCTACATGAATCCAGTGCCATCCTCCACATCTCTCTACATAAAACCAGTGCCATCCTACTCATCTATCTACATAAAACCAGTGCCGTCCTACTGATCCATCAACATAAAACCAGTGCATTCCACCAAATCTCTCTAAATAGAACCAGTGCCCTCCTACCCATCTAACTACATAAAACCAGTGCCGTCCTCCTCATCTATCTACATAAAACCAGTGCCGACCTACCCATCTATCTACATAAAACCAGTGCCGTCCCACCCATCTACCTACAAAAAACCAGTGCCACCCTACACATCTATATACATAATACCAGTGCCGTACTCTCCATCTCTCTCATAAAACCAGTACCGTCCTCACCATCTGTCTGCATAAAACCTGTGTCATCCTCCCCATCTATCTAGATAAAACCAGTGCCGTCGTACCCAACAAACTAGATAAAACCAGCGCCATCCTCCCCGTCTAACTACATAATACCAGTGCCATCCTCTCCATCTCTCTACATAAAACCAGTGCCATTTTCCTCATCTATCTACATAAGACCATGGCCGTCCTACCCATCTATATACATAACACCAGTGCCGTACTCCCCATCTCTCTACATGAATCCAGTGCTGTCCTACCCATCTATCTACGTAAAACCAGTGCCGTGTTCTCAATCTCTCTACATAAAACCAGTGCCATCCTCCCCATCTCTCTAAATAAAACCAGTGCCGTCCTACCCTCCCGTCTACATAAAACCAGTGCCATCCTACCCATCTAACTACATAAAACCTGTGCCGTCCGCCCCAACTAAGTACATAAAACCAGTGTCATCCTCCCCATCTATCTATATAAAACTAGTGCCATCCTTTCTATCTCTCTACATAATACCAGTGCTGTCCTCCCCATCTAACTACATAAAACCAGTGCCGTCCTCCCCATCTATCTACATAAAATCAGTGCCATCCTACTCATCTATCTACATAAAACCAGTGCCATCCTCCCCATATATCTACATAAAACCAGTGCCGTCTTCCCCATCTATCTAAATAAAACCAGTCTCATACTCTCCAGCTCTCTCATAAAACCAGTACCGTCCTCCCCATCTGTCTGCATAAAACCAGTGTCGTCCTCCCCACCAATCTAGATAAAACCAGTGCCATCGTACCCAACGAACTAGATAAAACCAGTGCCAACCTCACCATCTAACTACATAATACCAGTGCCGTCCTCTCCATCTCTCTACATAAAACCAGTGCCATCTTCCTCATCTATCTGCATAAGACCATTGCCGTCCTACCCATCTATCTACATAAAACCAGTGCCATGCTACTGATCCATCAACATAAAACCAGTGTCGTCCTCCCCATCTATCTACAGAAAACCAGTGCCGTCCTCCCCATCTATCTATATAAAACTAGTGCCATCCTTTCCATCTCTCTACATGAATCCAGTGCCGTCCTCCACATCTATCTACATAAAACCAGTGCCCGTTCTCTCCATCTCTCTACATGAATCCGGTGCCGTCCACCACATCTCCCTACATAAAACCAGTGCAATCCTACTCATCCATCTACATAAAACCAGTGCACGTTCTCTCCATCTCTCTACATGAATCCAGTGCCATCCTCCACATCTCCCTACATAAAACCAGTACAATACTACTCATCTATCTCCATAAAACCAGTGCCGTCCTACCCACCCGTCGACATAAAATCAGTGCCATCCTACCCATCTAACTACATAAAACCTGTGCCGCCCGCCCCAACTAAGTACATAAAACCAGTGCCGTCCTCCCCATCTATCTATATAAAACTAGTGCCATCCTTTCCATCTGTCTACATAATACCAGTGCCGTCCTCCCCATCTAACTACATAAAATCAGTGCCATGCTACTCATCTATCTACATAAAACCAGTGCCATCCTCCCCATATATCTACATAAAACCAGTGCCGTCCTCCCCATCTATCTAAATAAAACCAGTCCCATACTCTCCAGCTCTCTCATAAAACCAGTACCGTCCTCCCCATCTGTCTGTATAAAACCAGTGTCGTCCTCCCCGTCAATCTAGATAAAACCAGTGCCGTCGTACCCAACGAACTAGATAAAACCAGTGCCAACCTCCCCATCTAACTACATAATACCAGTGCCGTCCTCTCCATCTCTCTACATAAAACCAGTGCCATCTTCCTCATCTATCTGCATAAGACCATTGCCGTCCTCCCCATCTATCTACATAAAACCAGTGCCATGCCACTGATCCATCAACATAAAACCAGTGTCGTCCTCCCCATCTCTCTACAGGAAACCAGTGCCGTCGTCCCCATCTATGTATATAAAACTGGTGCCATCCTTTCCATCTCTCTACATGAATCCAGTGCCGTCCTCCACATCTATCTACATAAAACCAGTGCCCGTTCTCTCCATCTCTCTACATGAATCCAGTGCCGTCCTCCACATCTCCCTACATAAAACCAGTGCAATACTACTCATCGATCTCCATAAAACCAGTGCCGTCCTCCCCATCTATCTATAGAAAACTAGTGCCATCCTTTCCATCCCTCTACATAATACCAGTGCCGTCCTCCCCATCTAACTACATAAAACCCGAGCCGTGCTCCCCATCTATCTACATAAAATCAGTGCCATCCTACTCATCTATCTACATAAAATCAGTGCCATCCTCCCCATATATCTACATAAAACCAGTGCCGTCCTCCCCATCTATCTAAATAAAACCAGTGCCATCCTACCCATCTATCTACATAAAACCAGTGCCGTCCTCCCCATCTATCTACATAAAACCAGTCCTGTCCTCTGCATCCCTCTACATAAAACCAGTGCCACCCTACCCATCTATATACATAATACCAGTGCCGTACTCTCCATCTCTCTCATAAAACCAGTACCGTCCTCCCCATCTGTCTGCATAAAACCAGTGTCGTCCTCTCCATCAATCCAGATAAAACCAGTGCCGTCGTACCCAACGAACTAGATAAAACCAGTGCCATCCTCCCCATCTAACTACATAATACCAGTGCCGTCCTCTCTATCTCTCTACATAAAACCAGTGCCATCTTCCTCATCTATCTGCATAAGACCATTGCCGTCCTACCCATCTATCTACATAAAACCAGTGCCGTGCTACTGATCCATCAACATAAAACCAGTGTTGTCCTCCCCATCTATCTACATAAAACCAGTGCAGTCCACCCCATCTACCTACATAAAACCAGTGCCCATTCTCTCCATCTCTCTACATGAATCCAGTGCCGTCCTCCACATCTCTCTACATAAAACCAGTGCCATCCTACTCATCTATCTACATAAAACCAGTGCCGTCCTACTGATCCATCAACATAAAACCAGTGCATTCCACCCATTCTCTCTAAATAGAACCAGTGCCCTCCTACCCATCTAACTACATAAAACCAGTGCCGACCTACCCATCTATCTACATAAAACCAGTGCCGTCCCACCCATCTACCTACAAAAAACAAGTGCCACGCTACACATCTATATACATAATACCAGTGCCGTACTCTCCATCTCTCTGATAAAACCAGTACCGCCCTCACCATCTGTCTGCATAAAACCAGTGTCATCCTCCCCATCTATCTAGATAAAACCAGTGCCGTCGTACCCAACGAACTAGATAAAACCAGCGCCATCCTCCCCGTCTAACTACATAATACCAGTGCCATCCTCTCCATCTCTCTACATAAAACCAGTGCCATTTTCCTCATCTATCTGCATAAGACCATTGCCGTCCTACCCATCTATCTACATAAAACCAGTGCCATGCTACTGTTCCATCAACATAAAACCAGTGTCGTCCTCCCCATCTATCTACAGAAAACCAGTGCCCATCCTTTCCATCTCTCTACATGAATCCAGTGCCGTCCTCCACATCTATCTACATAAAACCAGTGCCCATTCTCTCCATCTCTCTACATGAATCCAGTGCCGTCCTCCACATCTCTCTACATAAAACCAGTGCCATCCTACTCATCTATCTACATAAAACCAGTGCCGTCCTACTGATCCATCAACATAAAACCAGTGCATTCCACCCCATCTCTCTAAATAAAACCAGTGCCCTCCTACCCATCTAACTACATAAAACCAGTGCCGTCCTCCTCATCTATCTACATAAAACCAGTGCCGACCTACCCATCTATCTACATAAAACCAGTGCCGTCCCACCCATCTACCTACAAAAAACCAGTGCCACCCTACACATCTATATACATAATACCAGTGCCGTACTCTCCATCTCTCTCATAAAACCAGTACCGTCCTCACCATCTGTCTGCATAAAACCAGTGTCATCCTCCCCATCTATCTAGATAAAACCAGTGCCGTCGTACCCAACGAACTAGATAAAACCAGCGCCATCCTCCCCGTCTAACTACATAATACCAGTGCCATCCTCTCCATCTCTCTACATAAAACCAGTGCCATTTTCCTCATCTATCTACATAAGACCATGGCCGTCCTACCCATCTATATACATAATACCAGTGCCGTACTCTCCATCTCTCTACATGAATCCAGTGCTGTCCTACCCATCTATCTACGTAAAACCAGTGCCGTGTTCTCAATCTCTCTACATAAAACCAGTGCCATCCTCCCCATCTCTCTAAATAAAACCAGTGCCGTCCTACCCTCCCGTCTACATAAAACCAGTGCCATCCTACCCATCTAACTACATAAAACCTGTGCCGTCCGCCCCAACTAAGTACATAAAACCAGTGTCATCCTCCCCATCTATCTATATAAAACTAGTGCCATCCTTTCCATCTCTCTACATAATACCAGTGCTGTCCTCCCCATCTAACTACATAAAACCAGTGCCGTCCTCCCCATCTATCTACATAAAATCAGTGCCATCCTACTCATCTATCTACATAAAACCAGTGCCATCCTCCCCATATATCTACATAAAACCAGTGCCGTCCTCCCCATCTATCTAAATAAAACCAGTCCCATACTCTCCAGCTCTCTCATAAAACCAGTACCGTCCTCCCCATCTGTCTGCATAAAACTAGTGTCGTCCTCCCCATCAATCTAGATAAAACCAGTGCCGTCGTACCCAACGAACTAGATAAAACCAGTGCCAACCTCCCCATCTAACTACATAATACCAGTGCCGTCCTCTCCATCTCTCTACATAAAACCAGTGCCATCTTCCTCATCTATCTGCATAAGACCATTGCCGTCCTCCCCATCTATCTACATAAAACCAGTACCATGCTACTGATCCATCAACATAAAACCAGTGTCGTCCTCCCCATCTCTCTACAGAAAACCAGTGCCGTCCTCCCCATCTATCTATATAAAACTGGTGCTATCCTTTCCATCTCTCTACATGAATCCAGTGCCGTCCTCCACATCTATCTACATAAAACCAGTGCCCGTTCTCTCCATCTCTCTACATGAATCCAGTGCCGTCCTCCACATCTCCCTACATAAAACCAGTGCAATACTACTCATCTATCTCCATAAACCAGTGCCGTCCTACCCACCCGTCTACATAAAACCAGTGCCATCCTACCCATCTAACTACATAAAACCTGTGCCGTCCGCCCCAACTAAGTACATAAAACCAGTGCCGTCCTCCCCATCTATCTATATAAAACTAGTGCCATCCTTTCCATCTCTCTACATAATACCAGTGCCGTCCTCCCCATCTAACTACATAAAACCCGAGCCGTGCTCCCCATCTATCTACATAAGATCAGTGCCATCCTACTCATCTATCTACATAAAATCAGTGCCATCCTCCCCATATATCTACATAAAACCAGTGCCGTCCTCCCCATCTATCTAAATAAAACCAGTGCCATCCTACCCATCTATCTACATAAAACCAGTGCCGTCCTCCCCATCTATCTACATAAAACCAGTCCTGTCCTCTGCATCTCTCTACATAAAACCAGTGCCACCCTACCCATCTATATACATAATACCAGTGCCGTACTCTCCATCTCTCTCATAAAACCAGTACCGTCCTCCCCATCTGTCTGCATAAAACCAGTGTCGTCCTCTCCATCAATCCAGATAAAACCAGTGCCGTCGTACCCAACGAACTAGATAAAACCAGTGCCATCCTCCCCATCTAACTACATAATACCAGTGCCGTCCTCTCTATCTCTCTACATAAAACCAGTGCCATCTTCCTCAACTATCTGCATAAGACCGTTGCCGTCCTACCCATCTATCTACATAAAACCAGTGCCGTGCTACAGATCCATCAACATAAAACCAGTGTTGTCCTCCCCATCTATCTACATAAAACCAGTGCAGTCCACCCCATCTACCTACATAAAACCAGTGCCCATTCTCTCCATCTCTCTACATGAATACAGTGCCGTCCTCCACATCTCTCTACATAAAACCAGTGCCATGCTACTCATCTATCTACATAAAACCAGTGCCGTCCTACTGATCCATCAACATAAAACCAGTGCATTCCACCCCATCTCTCTAAATAGAACCAGTGCCCTCCTACCCATCTAACTACATAAAACCAGTGCCATCCTACCCATCTAACTACATAAAACCAGTGCCGTCCTCCCCATCTATCTATATAAAACTAGTGCCATCCTTTCCATCTCTCTACATAATACCAGTGCTGTCCTCCCCATCTAACTACATAAAACCAGTGCCGTCCTCCCCATCTATCTACATAAAACCAGTGCCATCCTCCCCATCTAACTACATAAAACCAGTGCCGTCCTCCCCATCTATCTAAATAAAACCAGTCCCATACTCTCCAGCTCTCTCATTAAACCAGTACCGTCCTCCCCATCTGTCTGCATAAAACCAGTGTCGTCCTCCCCATCAATCTAGATAAAACCAGTGCCGTCGTACCCAACGAACTAGATAAAACCAGTGCCAACATCCCCATCTAACTACATAATACCAGTGCCGTCCTCTCCATCTCTCTACATAAAACCAGTGCCATCTTCCTCATCTATCTGCATAAGACCATTGCCGTCCTACCCATCTATCTACATAAAACCAGTGCCGTCCTCCCCATCTATCTATATAAAACTGGTGCCATCCTTTCCATCTCTCTACATGAATCCAGTGCCGTCCTCCACATCTATCTACATAAAACCAGTGCCGTGCTACTGATCCATCAACATAAAACCAGTGTCGTCCTCCCCATCTATCTACACAAAATCAGTGCAGTCCACCCCTTCTATCTAAATAAAACCAGTGCCGTCCTCCCCATCTCTCTATATAAAACCAGTGCCGTCCTCCCCATCTAACTACATAAAACCCGAGCCGTGCTCCCCATCTATCTTCATAAAATCAGTGCCATCCTACTCATCTATCTACATAAAACCAGTGCCGTCCTCCCCATCTATCTAAATAAAACCAGTGCCATCCTACCCATCTATCTACATAAAACCAGTGCTGTCCTCCTCATCTATCTGCATAAAACCAGTCCTGTCCTCTGCATCTCTCTACATAAAACCACTGCCACCCTACCCATCTATATACATAATACCAGTGCCGTACTCTCCATCTCTCTCATAAAACCAGTACCGTCCTCCCCATCTGTCTGCATAAAGCCAGTGTCGTCCTCTCCATCAATCCAGATAAAACCAGTGCCGTCGTACCCAACGAACTAGATAAAACCAGTGCCATCCTCCCCATCTAACTACATAATACCAGTGCCGTCCTATCTATCTCTCTACATAAAACCAGTGCCATCTTCCTCATCTATCTGCATAAGACCAGTGCCGTCCTCCCCATCTATCTATATAAAACTAGTGCCATCCTTTCCATCTCTCTACATAATACCAGTGCTGTCCTCCCCATCTAACTACATAAAACCAGTGCCGTCCTCCCCATCTATCTACATAAAATCAGTGCCATCCTACTCATCTATCTACATAAAACCAGTGCCATCCTCCCCATATATCTACATAAAACCAGTGCCGTCCTCCCCATCTATCTAAATAAAACCAGTGCCGTACTCTCCATCTCTCTCATAAAACCAGTACCGTCCTCCCCATCTGTCTGCATAAAACCAGTGTCGTCCTCCCCATCAATCTAGATAAAACCAGTGCCGTCGTACCCAACGAACTAGATAAAACCAGTGCCATCCTCCCCATCTAACTACATAATATCAGTGCCGTACTCTCCATCTCTCTCATAAAACCAGTACCGTCCTCCCCATCTGTCTGCATAAAACCAGTGTCGTCCTCCCCATCAATCTAGATAAAACCAGTGCCGTCGTACCCAACGAACTAGATAAAACCAGTGCCAACCTCCCCATCTAACTACATAATACCAGTGCCGTCCTCTCCATCTCTCTACATAAAACCAGTGCCATCTTCCTCATCTATCTGCATAAGACCATTGCCGTCCTCCCCATCTATCTACATAAAACCAGTGCCATGCTACTGATCCATCAACATAAAACCAGTGTCGTCCTCCCCATCTCTCTACAGAAAACCAGTGCCGTCGTCCCCATCTATGTATATAAAACTGGTGCCATCCTTTCCATCTCTCTACATGAATCCAGTGCCGTCCTCCACATCTATCTACATAAAACCAGTGCCCGTTCTCTCCATCTCTCTACATGAATCCAGTGCCGTCCTCCACATCTCCCTACATAAAACCAGTGCAATACTACTCATCGATCTCCATAAAACCAGTGCCGTCCTACCCACCCATCTACATAAAACCAGTGCCATCCTACCCATCTAACTACATAAAACCTGTGCCGTCCGCCCCAACTAAGTAGATAAAACCAGTGCCGTCCTCCCCATCTATCTATATAAAACTAGTGCCATCCTTTCCATCCCTCTACATAATACCAGTGCCGTCCTCCCCATCTAACTACATAAAACCCGAGCCGTGCTCCCCATCTATCTACATAAAATCAGTGCCATCCTACTCATCTATCTAAATAAAATCAGTGCCATCCTCCCCATATATCTACATAAAACCAGTGCCGTCCTCCCCATCTATCTAAATAAAACCAGTGCCATCCTACCCATCTATCTACATAAAACCAGTGCCGTCCTCCCCATCTATCTACATAAAACCAGTCCTGTCCTCTGCATCTCTCTACATAAAACCAGTGCCACCCTACCCATCTATATACATAATACCAGTGCCGTACTCTCCATCTCTCTCATAAAACCAGTACCGTCCTCCCCATCTGTCTGCATAAAACCAGTGCCGTGCTACTGATCCATCAACATAAAACCAGTGTTGTCCTCCCCATCTATCTACATAAAACCAGTGCAGTCCACCCCATCTACCTACATAAAACCAGTGCCCATTCTCTCCATCTCTCTACATGAATCCAGTGCCGTCCTCCACATCTCTCTACATAAAACCAGTGCCATCCTACTCATCTATCTACATAAAACCAGTGCCGTCCTACTGATCCATCAACATAAAACCAGTGCATTCCACCCCATCTCTCTAAATAGAACCAGTGCCCTCCTACCCATCTAACTACATAAAACCAGTGCCGACCTACCCATCTATCTACATAAAACCAGTGCCGTCCCACCCATCTACCTACAAAAAACAAGTGCCACCCTACACATCTATATACATAATACCAGTGCCGTACTCTCCATCTCTCTGATAAAACCAGTACCGCCCTCACCATCTGTCTGCATAAAACCAGTGTCATCCTCCCCAACTATCTAGATAAAACCAGTGCCGTCGTACCCAAAGAACTAGATAAAACCAGCGCCATCCTCCCCGTCTAACTACATAATACCAGTGCCATCCTCTCCATCTCTCTACATAAAACCAGTGCCATTTTCCTCATCTATCTGCATAAGACCATTGCCGTCCTACCCATCTATCTACATAAAACCAGTGCCATGCTACTGATCCATCAACATAAAACCAGTGTCGTCCTCCCCATCTATCTACAGAAAACCAGTGCCGTCCTCCCCATCTATCTATATAAAACTGGTGCCATCTTTTCCATCTCTCTACATGAATCCAGTGCCGTCCTCCACATCTATCTACATAAAACCAGTGCCCGTTCTCTCCATCTCTCTACATGAATCCAGTGCCGTCCTCCACATCTCCCTACATAAAACCAGTGCAATACTACTCATCTATCTCCATAAAACCAGTGCCGTCCTACCCACCCGTCTACATAAAACCAGTGCCATCCTACCCATCTAACTACATAAAACCTGTGCCGTCCGCCCCAACTAAGTACATAAAACCAGTGCCGTCCTCCCCATCTATCTATATAAAACTAGTGCCATCCTTTCCATCTCTCTACATAAAACCAGTGCCGTCCTCCCCATCTATCTATATAAAACCAGTCCTGTCCTCTGCATCTCTCTACATAAAACCAGTGCCACCCTACCCATCTATATACATAATACCAGTGCCGTACTCTCCATCTCTCTCATAAAACCAGTACCGGCCTCCCCATCTGTCTGCATAAAACCAGTGTCGTCCTCTCCATCAATCCAGATAAAACCAGTCCCGTCGTACCCAACGAACTAGATAAAACCAGTGCCATCCTCCCCATCTAACTACATAATACCAGTGCCGTCCTCTCTATCTCTCTACATAAAACCAGTGCCATCTTCCTCATCTATCTGCATAAGACCATTGCCGTCCTACCCATCTATCTACATAAAACCAGTGCCGTGCTACTGATCCATCAACGTAAAACCAGTGTTGTCCTCCCCATCTATCCACATAAAACCAGTGCAGTCCACCCCATCTACCTACATAAAACCAGTGCCCATTCTCTCCATCTCTCTACATGAATCCAGTGCCGTCCTCCACATCTCTCTACATAAAACCAGTGCCATCCTACTCATCTATCTACATAAAACCAGTGCCGTCCTACTGATCCATCAACATAAAACCAGTGCATTCCACCCCATCTCTCTAAATAGAACCAGTGCCCTCCTACCCATCTAACTACATAAAACCAGTGCCGTCCTCCTCATCTATCTACATAAAACCAGTGCCGACCTACCCATCTATCTACATAAAACCAGTGCCGTCCCACCCATCTACCTACAAAAAACCAGTGCCACCCTACACATCTATATACATAATACCAGTGCCGTACTCTCCATCTCTCTCATAAAACCAGTACCGTCCTCACCATCCGTCTACATAAAACCAGTGCCATCCTACCCATCTAACTACATAAAACCTGTGCCGTCCGCCCCAACTAAGTACATAAAACCAGTGTCATCCTCCCCATCTATCTATATAAAACTAGTGCCATCCTTTCCATCTCTCTACATAATACCAGTGCTGTCCTCCCCATCTAACTACATAAAACCAGTGCCGTCCTCCCCATCTATCTACATAAAATCAGTGCCATCCTACTCATCTATCTACATAAAACCAGTGCCATCCTCCCCATATATCTACATAAAACCAGTGCCGTCCTCCCCATCTATCTAAATAAAACCAGTCCCATACTCTCCAGCTCTCATAAAACCAGTACCGTCCTCCCCATCTGTCTGCATAAAACTAGTGTCATCCTCCCCATCAATCTAGATAAAACCAGTGCCGTCGTACCCAACGAACTAGATAAAACCAGTGCCAACTTCTCCATCTAACTACATAATGCCAGTGCCGTCCTCTCCATCTCTCTACATAAAACCAGTGCCATCTTCCTCATCTATCTGCATAAGACCATTGCCGTCCTCCCCATCTATCTACATAAAACCAGTGCCATGCTACTGATCCATCAACATAAAACCAGTGTCGTCCTCCCCATCTCTCTACAGAAAAACAGTGCCGTCCTCCCCATCTATCTATATAAAACTGGTGCTATCCTTTCCATCTCTCTACATGAATCCAGTGCCGTCCTCCACATCTATCTACATAAAACCAGTGCCCGTTCTCTCCATCTCTCTACATGAATCCAGTGCCGTCCTCCACATCTCCCTACATAAAACCAGTGCAATACTACTCATCTATCTCCATAAAACCAGTGCCGTCCTACCCACCCGTCTACATAAAACCAGTGCCATCCTACCCATCTATCTATATAAAACTAGTGCCATCCTTTCCATCTCTCTACATAATACCAGTGCCGTCCTCCCCATCTAACTACATAAAACCCGAGCCGTGCTCCCCATCTATCTACATAAAATCAGTGCCATCCTACTCATCTATCTACATAAAATCAGTGCCATCCTCCCCATATATCTACATAAAACCAGTGCCGTCCTCCCCATCTATCTAAATAAAACCAGTGCCATCCTACCCATCTATCTACATAAAACCAGTGCCGTCCTCCCCATCTATCTACATAAAACCAGTCCTGTCCTCTGCATCTCTCTACATAAAACCAGTGCCACCCTACCCATCTATATACATAATACCAGTGCCGTACTCTCCATCTCTCTCATAAAACCAGTACCGTCCTCCCCATCTGTCTGCATAAAACCAGTGTCGTCCTCTCCATCAATCCAGATAAAACCAGTGCCGTCGTACCCAACGAACTAGATAAAACCAGTGCCATCCTCCCCATCTAACTACATAATACCAGTGCCGTCCTCTCTATCTCTCTACATAAAACCAGTGCCATCTTCCTCAACTATCTGCATAAGACCGTTGCCGTCCTACCCATCTATCTACATAAAACCAGTGCCGTGCTACTGATCCATCAACATAAAACCAGTGTTGTCCTCCCCATCTATCTACATAAAACCAGTGCAGTCCACCCCATCTACCTACATAAAACCAGTGCCCATTCTCTCCATCTCTCTACATGAATCCAGTGCCGTCCTCCACATCTCTCTACATAAAACCAGTGCCATGCTACTCATCTATCTACATAAAACCAGTGCCGTCCTACTGATCCATCAACATAAAACCAGTGCATTCCACCCCATCTCTCTAAATAGAACCAGTGCCCTCCTACCCATCTAACTACATAAAACCAGTGCCGTCCTCCTCATCTATATACATAATACCAGTGCCGTACTCTCCATCTCTCTACATGAATCCAGTGCTGTCCTACCCATCTATCTACGTAAAACCAGTGCCGTGTTCTCAATCTCTCTACATAAAACCAGTGCCATCCTCCCCATCTCTCTAAATAAAACCAGTGCCGTCCTACCCTCCCGTCTACATAAAACCAGTGCCATCCTACCCATCTAACTACATAAAACCTGTGCTGTCCGCCCCAACTAAGTACATAAAACCAGTGTCATCCTCCCCACCTATCTACATAAAACCAGTGCCGTCCTCCCCATCTATCTATATAAAACTAGTGCCATCCTTTCCATCTCTCTACATAATACCAGTGCTGTCCTCCCCATTTAACTACATAAAACCAGTGCCGTCCTCCCCATCTATCTAAATAAAACCAGTCCCATACTCTCCAGCTCTCTCATAAAACCAGTACCGTCCTCCCCATCTGTCTGCATAAAACCAGTGTCGTCCTCCCCATCAATCTAGATAAAACCAGTGCCGTCGTACCCAACGAACTAGATAAAACCAGTGCCAACATCCCCATCTAACTACATAATACCAGTGCCGTCCTCTCCATCTCTCTACATAAAACCAGTGCCATCTTCCTCATCTATCTGCATAAGACCATTGCCGTCCTACCCATCTATCTACATAAAACCAGTGCGGTGCTACTGATCCATCAACATAAAACCAGTGTTGTCCTCCCCATCTATCCACATAAAACCAGTGCAGTCCACCCCATCTACCTACATAAAACCAGTGCCCATTCTCTCCATCTCTCTACATGAATCCAGTGCCATCCTCCACATCTCTCTACATAAAACCAGTGCCATCCTACTCATCTATCTACATAAAACCAGTGCCGTCCTACTGATCCATCAACATAAAACCAGTGCATTCCACCAAATCTCTCTAAATAGAACCAGTGCCCTCCTACCCATCTAACTACATAAAACCAGTGCCGTCCTCCTCATCTATCTACATAAAACCAGTGCCGACCTACCCATCTATCTACATAAAACCAGTGCCGTCCCACCCATCTACCTACAAAAAACCAGTGCCACCCTACACATCTATATACATAATACCAGTGCCGTACTCTCCATCTCTCTCATAAAACCAGTACCGTCCTCACCATCTGTCTGCATAAAACCTGTGTCATCCTCCCCATCTATCTAGATAAAACCAGTGCCGTCGTACCCAACAAACTAGATAAAACCAGCGCCATCCTCCCCGTCTAACTACATAATACCAGTGCCATCCTCTCCATCTCTCTACATAAAACCAGTGCCATTTTCCTCATCTATCTACATAAGACCATGGCCGTCCTACCCATCTATATACATAACACCAGTGCCGTACTCCCCATCTCTCTACATGAATCCAGTGCTGTCCTACCCATCTATCTACGTAAAACCAGTGCCGTGTTCTCAATCTCTCTACATAAAACCAGTGCCATCCTCCCCATCTCTCTAAATAAAACCAGTGCCGTCCTACCCTCCCGTCTACATAAAACCAGTGCCATCCTACCCATCTAACTACATAAAACCTGTGCCGTCCGCCCCAACTAAGTACATAAAACCAGTGTCATCCTCCCCATCTATCTATATAAAACTAGTGCCATCCTTTCTATCTCTCTACATAATACCAGTGCTGTCCTCCCCATCTAACTACATAAAACCAGTGCCGTCCTCCCCATCTATCTACATAAAATCAGTGCCATCCTACTCATCTATCTACATAAAACCAGTGCCATCCTCCCCATATATCTACATAAAACCAGTGCCGTCTTCCCCATCTATCTAAATAAAACCAGTCCCATACTCTCCAGCTCTCTCATAAAACCAGTACCGTCCTCCCCATCTGTCTGCATAAAACCAGTGTCGTCCTCCCCACCAATCTAGATAAAACCAGTGCCATCGTACCCAACGAACTAGATAAAACCAGTGCCAACCTCACCATCTAACTACATAATACCAGTGCCGTCCTCTCCATCTCTCTACATAAAACCAGTGCCATCTTCCTCATCTATCTGCATAAGACCATTGCCGTCCTACCCATCTATCTACATAAAACCAGTGCCATGCTACTGATCCATCAACATAAAACCAGTGTCGTCCTCCCCATCTATCTACAGAAAACCAGTGCCGTCCTCCCCATCTATCTATATAAAACTAGTGCCATCCTTTCCATCTCTCTACATGAATCCAGTGCCGTCCTCCACATCTATCTACATAAAACCAGTGCCCGTTCTCTCCATCTCTCTACATGAATCCGGTGCCGTCCACCACATCTCCCTACATAAAACCAGTGCAATCCTACTCATCCATCTACATAAAACCAGTGCACGTTCTCTCCATCTCTCTACATGAATCCAGTGCCATCCTCCACATCTCCCTACATAAAACCAGTACAATACTACTCATCTATCTCCATAAAACCAGTGCCGTCCTACCCACCCGTCGACATAAAATCAGTGCCATCCTACCCATCTAACTACATAAAACCTGTGCCGCCCGCCCCAACTAAGTACATAAAACCAGTGCCGTCCTCCCCATCTATCTATATAAAACTAGTGCCATCCTTTCCATCTGTCTACATAATACCAGTGCCGTCCTCCCCATCTAACTACATAAAATCAGTGCCATGCTACTCATCTATCTACATAAAACCAGTGCCATCCTCCCATATATCTACATAAAACCAGTGCCGTCCTCCCCATCTATCTAAATAAAACCAGTCCCATACTCTCCAGCTCTCTCATAAAACCAGTACCGTCCTCCCCATCTGTCTGTATAAAACCAGTGTCGTCCTCCCCGTCAATCTAGATAAAACCAGTGCCGTCGTACCCAACGAACTAGATAAAACCAGTGCCAACCTCCCCATCTAACTACATAATACCAGTGCCGTCCTCTCCATCTCTCTACATAAAACCAGTGCCATCTTCCTCATCTATCTGCATAAGACCATTGCCGTCCTCCCCATCTATCTACATAAAACCAGTGCCATGCCACTGATCCATCAACATAAAACCAGTGTCGTCCTCCCCATCTCTCTACAGGAAACCAGTGCCGTCGTCCCCATCTATGTATATAAAACTGGTGCCATCCTTTCCATCTCTCTACATGAATCCAGTGCCGTCCTCCACATCTATCTACATAAAACCAGTGCCCGTTCTCTCCATCTCTCTACATGAATCCAGTGCCGTCCTCCACATCTCCCTACATAAAACCAGTGCAATACTACTCATCGATCTCCATAAAACCAGTGCCGTCCTCTCCATCTATCTATATAAAACTAGTGCCATCCTTTCCATCCCTCTACATAATACCAGTGCCGTCCTCCCCATCTAACTACATAAAACCCGAGCCGTGCTCCCCATCTATCTACATAAAATCAGTGCCATCCTACTCATCTATCTACATAAAATCAGTGCCATCCTCCCCATATATCTACATAAAACCAGTGCCGTCCTCCCCATCTATCTAAATAAAACCAGTGCCATCCTACCCATCTATCTACATAAAACCAGTGCCGTCCTCCCCATCTATCTACATAAAACCAGTCCTGTCCTCTGCATCCCTCTACATAAAACCAGTGCCACCCTACCCATCTATATACATAATACCAGTGCCGTACTCTCCATCTCTCTCATAAAACCAGTACCGTCCTCCCCATCTGTCTGCATAAAACCAGTGTCGTCCTCTCCATCAATCCAGATAAAACCAGTGCCGTCGTACCCAACGAACTAGATAAAACCAGTGCCATCCTCCCCATCTAACTACATAATACCAGTGCCGTCCTCTCTATCTCTCTACATAAAACCAGTGCCATCTTCCTCATCTATCTGCATAAGACCATTGCCGTCCTACCCATCTATCTACATAAAACCAGTGCCGTGCTACTGATCCATCAACATAAAACCAGTGTTGTCCTCCCCATCTATCTACATAAAACCAGTGCAGTCCACCCCATCTACCTACATAAAACCAGTGCCCATTCTCTCCATCTCTCTACATGAATCCAGTGCCGTCCTCCACATCTCTCTACATAAAACCAGTGCCATCCTACTCATCTATCTACATAAAACCAGTGCCGTCCTACTGATCCATCAACATAAAACCAGTGCATTCCACCCATTCTCTCTAAATAGAACCAGTGCCCTCCTACCCATCTAACTACATAAAACCAGTGCCGACCTACCCATCTATCTACATAAAACCAGTGCCGTCCCACCCATCTACCTACAAAAAACAAGTGCCACGCTACACATCTATATACATAATACCAGTGCCGTACTCTCCATCTCTCTGATAAAACCAGTACCGCCCTCACCATCTGTCTGCATAAAACCAGTGTCATCCTCCCCATCTATCTAGATAAAACCAGTGCCGTCGTACCCAACGAACTAGATAAAACCAGCGCCATCCTCCCCGTCTAACTACATAATACCAGTGCCATCCTCTCCATCTCTCTACATAAAACCAGTGCCATTTTCCTCATCTAT
>NW_027275249.1:0-64026 GCF_030028105.1 Mobula birostris
TCCAATTCCCACTAACTCTCTGTTCCCCCATCAGACAATCCAATTCCCACAAGCTCTCTGTTAGCCATCATACAATCCAATTCCCAAAACCTCGCACTTCCCCCGTCATACAATCCAATTCACACAAACTCTCTCTTTGCCCATCATACAATCCAATTCCGACAAACTGTCTGTTCCCCATCATACAATCTATATCCCAGAAACTCTCTCTTACCCCATCATACAATCCAATTCCCAGAAACTTGCTCTTCCCCATCATACAATCCAATTCCCACTAACTCTCTGTTCCCATCATACAATCCAATTCCCACAAACTCTCTCTTCCCCCATCATACAATCGAATTCCCACAAGCTCTCTTTCCCCATCATACACTCCAGTTCCCACAAGCTCTTTGTTCCCCCATCATACAATCCAAATCCAACAAACTCACTCTTCACATCATACAATCCAATTGCCACAAACTCGCTGTTCCCCATCATATAATCCATTTCCCAAAAACTCTCAGTTCCTAATCATACAATCCAATTCGCAAAAACTCTCTCTTCCCCCATCATACAATTCAAATCCCACAAACTCTCTCTTCCCCATCATACAATCCAATTCCCACAAACTCTCTGTACCCATCATAGAATCCGGTTCCCACAAGCTCTTTGCTACTCCAGAATACAATACAATTTCCACAAACTCTCTCTTCACCCATCATGAAGTCCAGTTCCCACAAACTCTCTCTTCCCCATCATACAATCCAAATCCCGCAAACTCTCTCTTCCCCATCATAGAATCCAATTCCCACAAACTCTCTCTCCCCCCATTATGCAATCCAATTCCCACAAACTGTCTCTCCCCCATCATACAATCCAATTCCCAAAAACTCTCTAATACTCCATCATACCATCCAATTCCCACAATCTCTCTCTTTCCCCATCATACAATCCAATTCCCACAAACTCTCTGTTCCCCATCATACAATCCATTTCCCATAAACTCTCTCTTACCCCATCATACAATCCAATTCCCACAAACTCTCTCTTCCCCATCATACAATCCAATTCCCACAAACTCTCTCCTCCCCATTACACAATCCAATTCCCACAAAATCTCTCTTCCCCCATCATACAATCCAATTCACACAAACTCTCTCTTTGTCCATCATACAATCCAATTCCCACAAACTCTCTGTTCCCCATCATACAATCCTTTTCCCAGAAACTCTCTCTTACCCCATCATACAATCCAATTCCCAGAAAGTCACTCTTCCCCCATCATACAATCCAATTCCCACTAACTCTCTGTTCCCCATCATACAATCCAATTCCCACAAACTCTCACTTCCCCCATCATACAATCCCATTCCCACAAACTCTCTCTTTCCAATCATTCAATCCAATTCCCACAATCTCTCTCTTCCCCCATCATACAAACCAATTCGCATAAACTCTCTCTTTCCCAGCATACAATCCAATTACCACAAACTCTCTCTTTCCCCATCATACAATCCAATTCCCACAAACTCTCTCATTCCGCATCATACAATCCAATTCCCACAATCTCTCTCTTCCCCCATCATACAATCCAATTCGCATAAAATCTCTCTTTCCCAGCATACAATCCAATTCCCACAAACACTCTCTTTCCCATCATACAATCCAATTCCCACAAACTCTCTCTTTCCCATCATACAATCCAATTCCCACAAACTCTCTCTTTCCCATCATACAATCCAATTCCCACAAACTCTCTCTTTCCGCATCATACAATCCAATTCCCACAATCTCTCTCTTCCCCCATCATGCAATCCAATTCCCACAATCTCTCTATTCCCCCATCATACAATCCAATTTGCATAAACTCTCTCTTTCCCAGCATACAATCCAATTCCAACAAACTATCTCTTTCCCCATCGATACAATCCAATTCCCACAAACTCTCTCTTTCCCCAGCATACAATCCAATTCCCACAAACTCTCTCTTTCCCCAGCATACAATCGAATTCTCACAAACTCTCTCTTTCCGCATCATACAATCCAATTCCCACAAACTCTCTCTTTCCCCATCATACAATCCAATAACCACAAACTCTCTCTTTCCCATCATACAATCCAATTCCCACAAACTCTCTCTTTCCCAGCATACAATCCAATTCCCACAAACTCTCTCTTTCCCATCATGCAATCCAATTCCCACAATCTCTCTCTTCCACCATCATACAATCCAATTCCCACAATCTCTCTCTTCCCCCATCATACAATCCAATTCGCATAAAATCTCTCTTTCCGAGCATACAATCCAATTCCAACAAACTCTCTCTTTCCCCATCATACAATCCAATTCCTACAAATTCTCTCTTTCCCCAGCATACAATCCAATTCCCACAAACTCTCTCGTTCCCCAGCATACAATCCAATTCTCACAAACTCTCTCTTTCCCCATCATACAATCCAATTCCCACAAACTCTCTCTATCCCATCATACAATCCAATTCCCACAAACTCTCTCTTCCCCCATCATACAATCCAATTCCCACAAACTCTCCGTTCCCCATCATACAATCCAATTCCCACAAACTCTCTCTTTCCCCAGCATACAATCCAATTCCCACAAACTCTCTCTTTCCCCAGCATACAATCCAATTCTCACAAACTCTCTCTTTCCCCATCATACAATCCAATTCCCACAAACTCTCTCTATCCCATCATACAATCCAATTCCCACAAACTCTCTCTTCCCCCATCATACAATCCAATTCCACAAACTCTCCGTTCCCCATCATACAATCCAATTCCCACAAACTCTCTCTTTCCCAGCATACAATCCAATTCCCACAAACTCTCTCTTTCCCAGCATACAATCCAATTCCCAGAAAGTCTCTCTTCACCATCATACGATCCAATTCCCACAATCTCTCTCTTCCCCCATCATACAATCCAATTCCCACAATCTCTCTCTTCCCCCATCGTACAATCCAATTCGGATAAACTCTCTCTTTCCCCAGCATACAATCCAATTCCCACAAACACTCTCTTTCCCATCATACAATCCCATTACGACAAACTCTCTCTTTCCAATCATACAATCCAATTCCCACAAACTCTCTCTTTCCGCATCACACAATCCAATCCCCACAATCTCTCTCTTCCCCCATCATTCAATCGAATTCCCACAAGCTCTCTCTTTCCCCATCATACACTCCAGTTCCCACAAGCTCCTTGTTCCCCCATCATACAATCCAATTCAACAAACTCACTCTTTCCCATCATACAATCCAATTGCCACAAACTCGCTGTTCCCCATCATATAATCCATTTCCCAAAAACTCTCAGTTCCCCATCATACAATCCAATTCGCACAAACTCTCTCTTCCCCCATCATACAATTCAAATCCCACAAACTCTCTCTTCCCCATCATACAATCCAATTCCCACAAACTCTCTGTACCCATCATAGAATCCGGTTCCCACAAGCTCTTTGCTCCTCCAGAATAAAATACAATTTCCACAAACTCTCTCTTCCCCCATCATGAAGTCCAATTCCCACAAACTCTCTCTTCCCCATCATACAACCCAAATCCCGCAAACTCTCCCATCCCCATCATACAATCCAATTCCCACAAACTCTCTCTTCCCCCATCATGCAATCCAATTCCCACAAACTCTCTCTTTCCGCATCATACAATCCAATTCCCACAATCTCTCTCTTCCCCCATCATACAATCCAATTCCCACAAACTCTCTCTTTCCGCATCATACAATCCAATTCCCACAATCTCTCTCTTCCCCCCATCATACAATCCAATTCGCATAAACTCTCTCTTTCCCAGCATACAATCCAATTGCCACAAACTCTCTCTTTCCCATCATACAATCCAATTCCCACAAACTCTCTCTTTCCCATCATACAATCCAATTCCCACAAACTCTCTCTTTCCGCATCATACAATCCAATTCCCACAATCTCTCTATTCCCCCATCATACAATCCAATTTGCATAAACTCTCTCTTTCCCAGCATACAATCCAATTCCAACAAACTCTCTCTTTCCCTATCATACAATCCAATTGCCACAAACTCTCTATTTCCCCAGCATACAATCCAATTCCCACAAACTCACTCTTTCCCCAGCATACAATCCAATTCTCACAAACTCTCTCTTTCCGCATCATACAATCCAATTCCCACAAACTCTCTCTTTCCCCATCATACAATCCAATAACCACAAACTCTCTCTTTCCCAGCATACAATCCAATTCCCACAAACTCTCTCTTTCCCAGCATACAATCCAATACCCACAAACTCTCTCTTTCCCATCATACAATCCAATTCCCAGAAACTCTCTCTTTCCGCATCATACAATCCAATTCCCACAATCTTTCTCTTCCCCCATCATACAATCCAATTCCCACAATCTCTCTCTTCCCCCATCATACAATCCAATTCGCATAAACTCTCTCTTTCCCAGCATACAATCCAATTCCAAGAAACTCTCTCTTTCCCCATCATACAATCCAATTGCCACAAACTCTCTATTTCCCCAGCATACAATCCAATTCCCACAAACTCTCTCTTTCCCCAGCATACAATCCAATTCTCACAAACTCTCTCTTTCCCCATCATACAATCCAATAACCACAAACTCTCTCTTTCCAGCATACAATCCAATTCCCACAAACTCTCTCTTTCCCAGCATACAATCCAATACCACAAACTCTCTCTTTCCCATCATACAATCCAATTCCCAGAAACTCTCCCTTTCCGCATCATACAATCCAATTCCCACAATCTTTCTCTTCCCCCATCATACAATCCAATTCCCCACAATCTCTCTCTTCCCCCATCATACAATCCAATTCGCATAAACTCTCTCTTTCCCAGCATACAATCCAATTCCAACAAACTCTCTCTTCCCCCATCATACAATCCAATTCCCACAAACTCTCCGTTCCCCATCATACAATCCAATTCCCACAAACTCTCTCTTTCCCAGCATACAATCCAATTACCAGAAACTCTCTCTTCACCATCATACGATCCAATTCCCACAATCTCTCTCTTCCCCTACCATACAATCCAATTCCCACAATCTCTCTCTTCCCCCATCATACAATCCAATTCGCATAAACTCTCTCTTTCCAGCATACAATCCAATTCCCACAAACACTCTCTTTCCCATCATACAATCCCATTACCACAAACTCTCTCTTTCCAATCATACAATCCAATTCCCACAAACTCTCTCTTTCCGCATCACACAATCCAATCCCCACAATCTCTCTCTTCAACCATCATTCAATCCAATTCCCACAATCTCTCTCTTCCCCCATCATACAATCCAATTCCCACTGACTCTCTGTTCCCCATCATACAATCCAATTCCCACAAACTCTCTCTTCCCCCATCATACAATCGAATTCCCACAAGCTCTCTCTTTCCCCATCATACACTCCAGTTCCCACAAGCTCTTTGTTCCCCCATCATACAATCCAATTCCAACAAACTCACTCTTTCCATCATACAATCCAATTGCCACAAACTCGCTGTTCCCCATCATATAATCCATTTCCCAAAAACTCTCAGTTCCCCATCATACAATCCAATTCGCACAAACTCTCTCTTCCCCCATCATACAATTCAAATCCCACAAACTCTCTCTTCCCCATCATACAATCCAATTCCCACAAACTCTCTGTACCCATCATAGAATCCGGTTCCCACAAGCTCTTTGCTCCTCCAGAATAAAATACAATTCCCACAAACTCTCTCTTTCCCCAGCATACAATCCAATTCCCACAAACTCTCTCTTTCCCCAGCATACAATCCAATTCTCACAAACTCTCTCTTTCCGCATCATACAATCCAATTCCCACAAACTCTCTCTTTCCCCATCATACAATCCAATAACCACAAACTCTCTCTTTCCCATCATACAATCCAATTCCCACAAACTCTCTCTTTCCCAGCATACAATCCAATTCCCACAAACTCTCTCTTTCCCATCATACAATCCAATTCCCAGAAACTCTCTCTTTCCGCATCATACAATCCAATTCCACAATCTCTCCTTCCCCCATCATACAATCCAATTCCCACAATCTCTCTCTTCCCCCATCATACAATCCAATTCGCATAAACTCTCTCTTTCCGAGAATACAATCCAATTCCAACAAACTCTCTCTTTCCCCATCATACAATCCAATTCCCACAAATTCTCTCTTTCCCCAGCATACAATCCAATTCCCACAAACTCTCTCGTTCCCCAGCATACAATCCAATTCTCACAAACTCTCTCTTTCCCCATCATACAATCCAATTCCCACAAACTCTCTCTATCCCATCATACAATCCAATTCCCACAAACTCTCTCTTCCCCCATCATACAATCCAATTCCCACAAACTCTCCGTTCCCCATCATACAATCCAATTCCCACAAACTCTCTCTTTCCCAGCATACAATCCAATTCCCACAAACTCTCTCTTTCCCAGCATACAATCCAATTCCCAGAAAGTCTCTCTTCACCATCATACGATCCAATTCCCACAATCTCTCTCTTCCCCCATCATACAATCCAATTCCCACAATCTCTCTCTTCCCCCATCGTACAATCCAATTCGGATAAACTCTCTCTTTCCCAGCATACAATCCAATTCCCACAAACACTCTCTTTCCCATCATACAATCCCATTACCACAAACTCTCTCTTTCCAATCATACAATCCAATTCCCACAAACTCTCTCTTTCCGCATCACACAATCCAATCCCCACAATCTCTCTCTTCCCCCATCATTCAATCGAATTCCCACAAGCTCTCTCTTTCCCCATCATACACTCCAGTTCCCACAAGCTCTTTGTTCCCCCATCATACAATCCAATTCCAACAAACTCACTCTTTCCCATCATACAATCCAATTGCCACAAACTCGCTGTTCCCCATCATATAATCCATTTCCCAAAAACTCTCAGTTCCCCATCATACAATCCAATTCGCACAAACTCTCTCTTCCCCCATCATACAATTCAAATCCCACAAACTCTCTCTTCCCCATCATACAATCCAATTCCCACAAACTCTCTGTACCCATCATAGAATCCGTTCCCACAAGCTCTTTGCTCCTCCAGAATAAAATACAATTTCCACAAACTCTCTCTTCCCCCATCATGAAGTCCAGTTCCCACAAACTCTCTCTTCCCCATCATACAATCCAAATCCGCAAACTCTCCCATCCCCATCATACAATCCAATTCCCACAAACTCTCTCTTCCCCCATCATGCAATCCAATTCCCACAAACTCTCTCTTTCCGCATCATACAATCCAATTCCCACAATCTCTCTCTTCCCCCATCATACAATCCAATTCCCACAAACTCTCTCTTTCCGCATCATACAATCCAATTCCCACAATCTCTCTCTTCCCCCATCATACAATCCAATTCGCATAAACTCTCTCTTTCCCAGCATACAATCCAATTGCCACAAACTCTCTCTTTCCCATCATACAATCCAATTCCCACAAACTCTCTCTTTCCCATCATACAATCCAATTCCCACAAACTCTCTCTTTCCGCATCATACAATCCAATTCCCACAATCTCTCTATTCCCCCATCATACAATCCAATTTGCATAAACTCTCTCTTTCCCAGCATACAATCCAATTCCAACAAACTCTCTCTTTCTCCATCATACAATCCAATTGCCACAAACTCTCTATTTCCCCAGCATACAATCCAATTCCACAAACTCTCTCTTTCCCCAGCATACAATCCAATTCTCACAAACTCTCTCTTTCCGCATCATACAATCCAATTCCCACAAACTCTCTCTTTCCCCATCATACAATCCAATAACCACAAACTCTCTCTTTCCCAGCATACAATCCAATTCCCACAAACTCTCTCTTTCCCAGCATACAATCCAATACCCACAAACTCTCTCTTTCCCATCATACAATCCAATTCCCAGAAACTCTCTCTTTCCGCATCATACAATCCAATTCCCACAATCTTTCTCTTCCCCCATCATACAATCCAATTCCCACAATCTCTCTCTTCCCCCATCATACAATCCAATTCGCATAAACTCTCTCTTTCCCAGCATACAATCCAATTCCAACAAACTCTCTCTTTCCCCATCATGACAATCCAATTGCCACAAACTCTCTATTTCCCCAGCATACAATCCAATTCCCACAAACTCTCTCTTTCCCCAGCATACAATCCAATTCTCACAAACTCTCTCTTTCCGCATCATACAATCCAATTCCCACAAACTCTCTCTTTCCCATCATACAATCCAATAACCACAAACTCTCTCTTTCCCAGCATACAATCCAATTCCCACAAACTCTCTCTTTCCCAGCATACAATCCAATACCCACAAACTCTCTCTTTCCCATCATACAATCCAATTCCCAGAAACTCTCCCTTTCCGCATCATACAATCCAATTCCCACAATCTTTCTCTTCCCCCATCATACAATCCAATTCCCACAATCTCTCTCTTCCCCATCATACAATCCAATTCGCATAAACTCTCTCTTTCCCAGCATACAATCCAATTCCAACAAACTCTCTCTTTCCCCATCATACAATCCAATTCCACAAATTCTCTCTTTCCCCAGCATACAATCCAATTCCCACAAACTCTCTCTTTCCCCAGCATACAATCCAATTCTCACAAACTCTCTCTTTCCCCATCATACAATCCAAATCCCACAAACTCTCTCTATCCCATCATACAATCCAATTCCCACAAACTCTCTCTTCCCCCATCATACAATCCAATTCCCACAAACTCTCCGTTCCCCATCATACAATCCAATTCCCACAAACTCTCTCTTTCCCAGCATACAATCCAATTACCAGAAACTCTCTCTTCACCATCATACGATCCAATTCCCACAATCTCTCTCTTCCCCTACCATACAATCCAATTCCCACAATCTCTTTCTTCCCCCATCATACAATCCAATTCGCATAAACTCTCTCTTTCCCAGCATACAATCCAATTCCACAAACACTCTCTTTCCCATCATACAATCCCATTACCACAAACTCTCTCTTTCAATCATACAATCCAATTCCCACAAACTCTCTCTTTCCGCATCACACAATCCAATCCCCACAATCTCTCTCTTCCCCCATCATTCAATCCAATTCCCACAATCTCTCTCTTCCCCCATCATTCAATCCAATTCCCACTAACTCTCTGTTCCCCATCATGCAATCCAATTCCCACAAACTCTCTCTTCCCCCATCATACAATCGAATTCCCACAAGCTCTCTCTTTCCCCATCATACACTCCAGTTCCCACAAGCTCTTTGTTCCCCCATCATACAATCCAATTCCAACAAACTCACTCTTTCCCATCATACAATCCAATTGCCACAAACTCGCTGTTCCCCATCATATAATCCATTTCCCAAAAACTCTCAGTTCCCCATCATACAATCCAATTCGCACAAACTCTCTCTTCCCCCATCATACAATTCAAATCCCACAAACTCTCTCTTCCCCATCATACAATCCAATTCCCACAAACTCTCTGTACCATCATAGAATCCGGTTCCCACAAGCTCTTTGCTCCTCCAGAATAAAATACAATTTCCACAAACTCTCACTTCCCCCATCATGAAGTCCAGTTCCCACAAACTCTCTCTTCCCCATCATACAGTCCAAATCCCGCAAACTCTCCCTTCCCCATCATACAATCCAATTCCCACAAACTCTCTCTTCCCCCATCATGCAATCCAATTCCCACAAACTGTCTCTCCCCCATCATAGAATCCAATTCCCAAAAACTCTCTAATACTCCATCATACCATCCAATTCCCACAATCTCTCTCTTTCCCCATCATACAATCCAATTCCCACAAACTCTCTGTTCCCCATCATACAATCCAATTCCCACAAACTCTCTCCTCCCCATTATACAATCAATTCCCACAAAATCTCTCTTCCCCCATCATACAATCCAATTCACACAAACTCTCTCTTTGTCCATCATACAATCCAATTCCCACAAACTCTCTGTTCCCCATCATACAATCCATTTCCCAGAAACTCTCTCTTACCCCATCATACAATCCAATTCCAGAAAGTCGCTCTCCTCCCAATCAAACAATCCAATTCCCACTAACTCTCTGTTCCCCATCATACAATCCAATTCCCACAAACTCGCACTTCCCCCATCATACAATCCAATTCCCACAAACTCTCTATTCCCCCATCATACAATCCAATTTGCATAAACTCTCTCTTTCCCAGCATACAATCCAATTCCAACAAACTCTCTCTTTCCCCATCATACAATCCAATTGCCACAACTCTCTATTTCCCCAGCATACAATCCAATTCCCACAAACTCTCTCTTTCCCCAGCATACAATCCAATTCTCACAAACTCTCTCTTTCCGCATCATACAATCCAATTCCCACAAACTCTCTCTTTCCCCATCATACAATCAATAACCACAAACTCTCTCTTTCCCAGCATACAATCCAATTCCCACAAACTCTCTCTTTCCCAGCATACAATCCAATACCCACAAACTCTCTCTTTCCCATCATACAATCCAATTCCCAGAAACTCTCTCTTTCCGCATCATACAATCCAATTCCCACAATCTTTCTCTTCCCCCATCATACAATCCAATTCCCACAATCTCTCTCTTCCCCCATCATACAATCCAATTCGCATAAACTCTCTCCTTCCCAGCATACAATCCAATTCCAACAAACTCTCTCTTTCCCCATCATACAATCCAATTGCCACAAACTCTCTATTTCCCCAGCATACAATCCAATTCCCACAAACTCTCTCTTTCCCCAGCATACAATCCAATTCTCACAAACTCTCTCTTTCCGCATCATACAATCCAATTTCCACAAACTCTCTCTTTCCCCATCATACAATCCAATAACCACAAACTCTCTCTTTCCCAGCATACAATCCAATTCCCACAAACTCTCTCTTTCCCAGCATACAATCCAATACCCACAAACTCTCTCTTTCCCATCATACAATCCAATTCCCAGAAACTCTCTCTTTCCGCATCATACAATCCAATTCCCACAATCTTTCTCTTCCCCCATCATACAATCCAATTCCCACAATCTCTCTCTTCCCCCATCATACAATCCAATTCGCATAAACTCTCTCTTTCCCAGCATACAATCCAATTCCAACAAACTCTCTCTTTCCCCATCATACAATCCAATTCCCACAAATTCTCTCTTTCCCCAGCATACAATCCAATTCCACAAAACTCTCTCTTTCCCAGCATACAATCCAATTCTCACAAACTCTCTCTTTCCCCATCATACAATCCAATTCCCACAAACTCTCTCTATCCCATCATACAATCCAATTCCCACAAACTCTCTCTTCCCCCATCATACAATCCAATTCCCACAAGCTCTCCGTTCCCCATCATACAATCCAATTCCCACAAACTCTCTCTTTCCCAGCATACAATCCAATTACCAGAAACTCTCTCTTCACCATCATACGATCCAATTCCCACAATCTCTCTCTTCCCCTACCATACAATCCAATTCCCACAATCTCTCTCTTCCCCCATCATACAATCCAATTCGCATAAACTCTCTCTTTCCCAGCATACAATCCAATTCCCACAAACACTCTCTTTACCATCATACAATCCCGTTACCACAAACTCTCTCTTTCCAATCATACAATCCAATTCCCACAAACTCTCTCTTTCCGCATCACACAATCCAATCCCCACAATCTCTCTCTTCCCCCATCATTCAATCCAATTCCCACAATCTCTCTCTTCCCCCATCATACAATCCAATTCCCACTAACTCTCTGTTCCCCATCATACAATCCAATTCCCACAAACTCTCTCTTCCCCCATCATACAATCGAATTCCCACAAGCTCTCCCTTTCCCCATCATACACTCCAGTTCCCACAAGCTCTTTGTTCCCCCATCATACAATCCAATTCCAACAAAATCACTCTTTCCCATCATACAATCCAATTGCCACAAACTCGCTGTTCCCCATCATATAATCCATTTCCCAAAAACTCTCAATTCCCCATCATACAATCCAATTCGCACAAACTCTCTCTTCCCCCATCATACAATTCAAATCCCACAAACTCTCTCTTCCCCATCATACAATCCAATTCCCACAAACTCTCTGTACCCATCATAGAATCCGGTTCCCACAAGCTCTTTGCTCCTCCAGAATAAAATACAATTTCCACAAACTCTCTCTTCCCCCATCATGAAGTCCAGTTCCCGCAAACTCTCTCTTCCCCATCATACAATCCAAATCCCGCAAACTCTCCCTTCCCCATCATACAATCCAATTCCCACAAACTCTCTCTTCCCCCATCATGCAATCCAATTCCCACAAACTGTCTCTCCCCATCATAGAATCCAATTCCCAAAAACTCTCTAATACTCCATCATACCATCCAATTCCCACAATCTCTCTCTTTCCCCATCATACAATCCAATTCCCACAAACTCTCTGTTCCCCATCATACAATCCAATTCCCACAAACTCTCTCCTCCCCATTATACAATCCAATTCCCACAAAATCTCTCTTCCCCCATCATACAATC
This sequence comes from Mobula birostris, assembly GCF_030028105.1. Classification (NCBI taxonomy): domain Eukaryota; kingdom Metazoa; phylum Chordata; class Chondrichthyes; order Myliobatiformes; family Myliobatidae; genus Mobula; species Mobula birostris. The sequence goes on from NW_027275249.1 coordinate 12,597, forward strand.
CAATTCACACAAACTCTCTCTTTGTCCATCATACAATCCAATTCCCACAAACTCTCTGTTCCCCATCATACAATCCATTTCCCAGAAACTCTCTCTTACCCCATCATACAATCCAATTCCCAGAAAGTCGCTCTCCTCCCAATCAAACAATCCAATTCCCACTAACTCTCTGTTCCCCATCATACAATCCAATTCCCACAAACTCGCACTTCCCCCATCATACAATCCAATTCCCACAAACTCTCTTTTTCCGCATCATTAAATCCAATTCCCACAATCTCTCTCTTCCCCCATCATACAATCCAATTCGCATAAACTCTCTCTTTCCCAGCATACAATCCAATTCCCACAAACTCTCTCTTTCCCCATCATACAATCCAATTCCCACAAACTCTCTCTTTCCGCATCATACAATCCAATTCCCTCAATCTCTCTCTTCCACCATCATACAATCCAATTCGCATAAACTCTCTCTTTCCCAGCATACAATCCAATTCCCACAAACTCGCTCTTTCCCATCATACAATCCAATTCCCACAAACTCTCTCTTTCCCATCATACAATCCAATTCCCACAAACTCTCTCTTTCCGCATCATACAATCCAATTCCCACAATCTCTCTCTTCCCCCATCATACAATCCAATTCCCACAATCTCTCTCTTCCCCATCATACCATCCAATTTGCATAAACTCTCTCTTTCCCAGCATACAATCCAATTCCAACAAACTCTCTTCCCCATCATACAATCCAATTCCCACAAACTCTCTCTTTCCCCAGCATACAATCCAATTCCCACAAACTCTCTCTTTCCCCATCATACAATCCAATTCCCACAAACTCTCTCTTTCCCCATCATACAATCCAATTCCCACAAACTCTCTCTTCCGCATCATACAATCCAATTCCCTCAATCTATCTCTTCCACCATCATACAATCCAATTCGCATAAACTCTCTCTTTCCCAGCATACAATCCAATTCCACAAACTCGCTCTTTCCCATCATACAATCCAATTCCACAAACTCTCTCTTTCCGCATCATACAATCCAATTCCCACAATCTCTCTCTTCCCCCATCATACAATCCAATTCCCACAATCTCTCTCTTCCCCATCATACAATCCAATTTGCATAAACTCTCTCTTTCCAGCATACAATCCAATTCCAACAAACTCTCTCTTTCCCATCATACAATCAATTCCCACAAACTCTCTCTTTCCCCAGCATACAATCCAATTCCCACAAACTCTCTCTTTCCCCAGCATACAATCCAATTCTCACAAACTCTCTCTTTCCGCATCATACAATCCAATTCCCACAAACTCTCTCTTTCCCCATCATACAATCCAATTCCCACAAACTCTCTCTTCCCCCATCATACAATCCAATTCCCACAAACTCTCCGTTCCCCATCATACAATCCAATTCCCACAAACTCTCTCTTTCCCAGCATACAATCCAATTACCAAAACTCTCTCTTCACCATCATACGATCCAATTCCCACAATCTCTCTCTTCCCCTACCATACAATCCAATTCCCACAATCTCTCTCTTCCCCCCATCATACAATCCAATTCGCATAAACTCTCTCTTTCCCAGCATACAATCCAATTCCCACAAACACTCTCTTTCCCATCATACAATCCCATTACCACAAACTCTCTCTTTCCAATCATACAATCCAATTCCCACAAACTCTCTCTTTCCGCATCACACAATCCAATCCCCACAATCTCTCTCTTCCCCCATCATTCAATCCAATTCCACAATCTCTCTCTTCCCCCATCATACATCCAATTCCCACTAACTCTCTGTTCCCCATCATACAATCCAATTCCCACAAACTCTCTCTTCCCCCATCATACAATCGAATTCCCACAAGCTCTCTCTTTCCCCATCATACACTCCAGTTCCCACAAGCTCTTTGTTCCCCCATCATACAATCCAATTCCAACAAAATCACTCTTTCCCATCATACAATCCAATTGCCACAAACTCGCTGTTCCCCATCATATAATCCATTTCCCAAAAACTCTCAGTTCCCCATCATACAATCCAATTCGCACAAACTCTCTCTTCCCCCATCATACAATTCAATTCCACAAACTCTCTCTTCCCCATCATACAATCCAATTCCCACAAACTCTCTGTACCCATCATAGAATCCGGTTCCCACAAGCTCTTTGCTCCTCCAGAATAAAATACAATTTCCACAATCTCTCTCTCCCCCATCATGAAGTCCAGTTCCCACAAACTCTCTCTTCCCCATCATACAATCCAAATCCCGCAAACTCTCCCTTCCCCATCATACAATCCAATTCCCACAAACTCTCTCTTCCCCCATCATGCAATCCAATTCCCACAAACTGTCTCTCCCCCATCATAGAATCCAATTCCCAAAAACTCTCTAATACTCCATCATACCATCCAATTCCCACAATCTCTCTCTTTCCCCATCATACAATCCAATTCCCACAAACTCTCTGTTCCCCATCATACAATCCAATTCCCACAACTCTCTCCTCCCCATTATACAATCCAATTCCCACAAAATCTCTCTTCCCCCATCATACAATCCAATTCAAACAAACTCTCTCTTTGTCCATCATACAATCCAATTCCCACAAACTCTCTGTTCCCCATCATACAATCCATTTCCCAGAAACTCTCTCTTACCCCATCATACAATCCAATTCCCAGAAAGTCGCTCTCCTCCAATAAAACAATCCAATTCCCACTAACCCTCTGTTCCCCATCATACAATCCAATTCCCACAAACTCGCACTTCCCCCATCATACAATCCAATTCCCACAAACTCTCTTTTCCGCATCATTAAATCCAATTCCCACAATCTCACTCTTCCCCATCATACAATCCAATTCCCACAAACTCTCTGTTCCCCATCATAAATCCAATTCCCACAAACTCTCTCTTTCCCAGCATACAATCCAATTCCCACAAACTCTCTCTTTCCCAGCATACAATCCAATTCCCACAAACTCTCTCTTTCCCATCATACAATCCAATTCCCAGAAACTCTCTCTTCACCATCATACAATCCAATTCCCAATCTCTCTCTTCCCCCATCATACAATCCAATTCCCACAAACTCTCTTTTTCCGCATCATTAAATCCAATTCCCACAATCTCTCTCTTCCACCATCATACAATCCAATTCGCATAAACTCTCCCTTTCCCAGCATACAATCCAATTCCCACAAACTCTCTCTTTCCCCATCATACAATCCAATTCCCACAAACTCTCTCTTTCCGCATCATACAATCCAATTCCCTCAATCTCTCTCTTCCACCATCATACAATCCAATTCGCATAAACTCTCTCTTTCCCAGCATACAATCCAATTCCCACAAACACTCTCTTTCCCATCATACAATCCAATTCCCACAAACTCGCTCTTTCCCATCATACAATCCAATTCCCACAAACTCTCTCTTTCCCATCATACAATCCAATTCCCACAAACTCTCTCTTTCCGCATCATACAATCCAATTCCCACAATCTCTCTCTTCCCCCATCATACAATCCAATTCCCACAATCTCTCTCTTCCCCATCATACAATCCAATTTGCATAAACTCTCTCTTTCCCAGCATACAATCCAATTCCAACAAACTCTCTCTTTCCCCAGCATACAATCCAATTCTCACAAAGTCTCTCTTTCCGCATCATACAATCCAATTCCCACAAGCTCTCCCTTTCCCCATCATACAATCCAATTCCCACAAACTCTCTCTTTCCCATCATACAATCCAATTCCCACAAACTCTCTCTTCCCCCATCATACAATCCAATTCCCACAAACTCTCTGTTCCCCATCATACAATCCAATTCCCACAAACTCTCTCTTTCCCCATCATACAATCCAATTCCCACAAATTCTCTCTTTCCCCATCATACAATCCAATTCGCATAAACTCTCTCTTTCCCAGCATACAATCCAATTCCAACAAACTCTCTCTTTCCCCATCATACAATCCAATTCCCACAAATTCTCTCTTTCCCCATCATACAATCCAATTCGCATAAACTCTCTCTTTCCCAGCATACAATCCAATTCCAACAAACTCACTCTTTCCCCATCATACAATCCAATTCCCACAAATTCTCTCTTTCCCCAGCATACAATCCAATTCCCACAAACTCTCTCTTTCCCCAGCATACAATCCAATTCTCACAAACTCTCTCTTTCCCCATCATACAATCCAATTCCCACAAACTCTCTATATCCCATCATACAATCCAATTCCCACAAACTCTCTCTTCCCCATCATACAATCCAATTCCCACAATCTCTCTCTTCCCCCATCATACAATCCAATTCGCATAAACTCTCTCTTTCCCAGCATACAATCCAATTCCAACAAACTCTCTCTTTCCCCATCATACAATCCAATTCCCACAAATTCTCTCTTTCCCCAGCATTCAATCCAATTCCCACAAACTCTCTCTTCCCCAGCATACAATCCAATTCTCACAAACTCTCTCTTTCCCCATCATAGAATCCAATTCCCACAAACTCTCTATATCCCATCATACAATCCAATTCCCACAAACTCTCTCTTCCCCCATCATACAATCCAATTCCCACAAACTCTCTGTTCACCATCATACAATCCAATTCCCACAATCTCTCTCTTCCCCCATCATACAATCCAATTCGCATAAACTCTCTCTTTCCCAGCATACAATCCAATTCCCACACTCTCTTTGCCATCATACAATCCAATTCCCACAAACACTCTCTTTTCCATCATACAATCCCATTACCACAAACTCTCTCTTTCCAATCATACAATCCAATTCCCACAAACTCTCTCTTTCCGCATCACACAATCCAATTCCCACAATCTCTCTCTTCCCCCATCATTCAATCCAATTCCCACAATCTCTCTCTTCCCCCATCATACAATCCAATTCGCATAAACTCTCTCTTTCCCAGCATACAATCCAATTCCCACAAACGCTCTCTTTCCCCATCATACAATCCAATTCCCACAAACTCTCTCTTTCCGCATCATACAATCCAATTCCCACAATCTCTCTCTTCCCCCATCATACAATCCAATTCGCATAAACTCTCTCTTTCCCAGCATGCAATCCAATTCCCACAAACACTCTCTTTCCCATCATACAATCCAATTCCCACAAACTCTCTCTTTCCCATCATACAATCCAATTCCCACAAACTCTCTCTTTCCGCATCATACAATCCAATTCCCACAATCTCTCTCTTCCCCCATCATTCAATCCAATTCGCATAAACTCTCTCTTTCCCAGCATAAAATCCAATTCCAACAAACTCTCTCTTTCCACATCATACAATGCAATTCCCTCAAACTCTCTCTTTCCCCAGCATACAATCCAATGCCCACAAACTCTCTCTTTCCCCAGCATACAATCCAATTCTCACAAACTCTCTCTTTCCCCAGCATACAATCCAATTCTCACAAACTCCCTCTTCCCCCATCATACAATCCAATTCACATATACTCTCTCTTTCGCAGCATACAATCCAACTCCCACAAACACTCTCTTTCCCATCATACAATCCAATTCCCACAAACTCTCTCCTCCCCATCATACAATCCAATTCCCACAATCTCTCTCTTCACCCATCATACAATCCAATTCACATAAACTCTCTCTTTCCCAGCATACAATCCAACTCCCACAAACACTCTCTTTCCCATCATTCAATCCAATTCCCACAATCTCTCTCTTCCCCATCATACAATCCAATTCGCATAAACTCTCTCTTTCCCAGCATACAATCCAATTCCCACAAACTCTCTCTTTCCCCATCATACAATCCAATTCCCACAAACTCTCTCTTTCCGCATCATAAAATCCAATTCCCACAATCTCTCTCTTCCCCCATCATACAATCCAATTCGCATAAACTCTCTCTTTCCCAGCATACAATCCAATTCCCACAAACACTCTCTTTCCCAGCAGACAATCCAATTCCCACAAACTCTCTCTTTCCCATCATACAATCCAGTTCCCACAAACTCTCTCTTCCCCATCATACAATCCAAATCCTGCAAACTCTCTCTTCCCCCACCATACAATCCAATTCCCACAAACTCTCTGCTCTCCATCATACAATCCAGTTCCCACAAGCTCTCTGTTCCCCATCATACAATCCAAATCCCACAAAATCTCTCTCTTCCCACATGATACAATCCAAATCCCACATACTCGCTGTTCCCCATCATACAATCCAATTCCCACGAACTCTCTCTTTCCCCATCATACAATCCAATTCCCAAAAACAAGCCGTTCCCACATCATACAATCCAATTCACACAAACTCTCTCTTTCCTCATCATACAATCCAATTCCCACAAACTCTCTGTTCCCCATCATACAATCCATTTCCCAAAAACTCTCTCTTACCCCATCATACAATCCAATTCCACAAACTCTCTCTTTCCCAGCATACAATCCAATTCCAACAGACTCTCTCTTTCCCCATCATACAATGCAATTCCCACAAACTCTCTCTTTCCCCAGCATACAATCCAATGCCCACAAACTCTCTCTTTCCCCAGCATACAATCCAATTCTCACAAACTCTGTCTTTCCGCATCATACAATCCAATTCCCACAAACTCTCTCTTTCCGCATCATACAATCCAATTCCCACAATCTCTCTCTTCCCCCATCATACAATCCAATTCCCACAATCTCTCTCTTCCCCATCATACAATCCAATTTGCATAAACTCTCTCTTTCCCAGCATACAATCCAATTCCAACAAACTCTCTCTTTCCCCAGCATACAATCCAATTCTCACAAACTCTCTCTTTCCGCATCATACAATCCAATTCCCACAAACTCTCTCTTTCCCCATCATACAATCCAATTCCCACAAACTCTCTCTTTCCCATCATACAATCCAATTCCCACAAACTCTCTCTTCCCCCATCATACAATCCAATTCCCACAAACTCTCTGTTCCCCATCATACAATCCAATTCCCACAAACTCTCTCTTTCCCAGCATACAATCCAATTCCCACAAACTCTCTCTTTCCCAGCATACAATCCAATTCCCACAAACTCTCTCTTTCCCATCGTACAATCCAATTCCCAGAAACTCTCTCTTCACCATCATACGATCCAATTCCCACAATCTCTCTCTTCCCCTACCATACAATCCAATTCCCACAATCTCTCTCTTCCCCCATCATACAATGCAATTCGCATAAACTCTCTCTTTCCCAGCATACAATCCAATTCCCACAAACACTCTCTTTCCCATCATACAATCCAATTCCCACAAACTCTCTCTTTCCCATCATACAATCCAATTCCCACAAACTCTCTCTTTCCCATCATACAATCCAATTCCCAGAAACTCTCTCTGTACGCATCATACAATCCAATTCCCACAATCTCTCTCTTCCCCCATCATACAATCCAATTCCCGCAATCTCTCTCTTCCCCCATCATACAATCCAATTCCCACAATCTCTCTCTTCCCCATCATACAATCCAATTTGCATAAACTCTCTCTTTCCCAGCATACAATCCAATTCCAACAAACTCTCTCTTTCCCCAGCATACAATCCAATTCTCACAAACTCTCTCTTTCCGCATCATACAATCCAATTCCCACAAACTCTCTCTTTCCCCATCATACAATCCAATTCCCACAAACTCTCTCTTTCCCATCATACAATCCAATTCCCACAAACTCTCTCTTCCCCCATCATACAATCCAATTCCCACAAACTCTCTGTTCCCCATCATACAATCCAATTCCCACAAACTCTCTCTTTCCCAGCATACAATCCAATTCCCACAAACTCTCTCTTTCCCAGCATACAATCCAATTCCCACAAACTCTCTCTTTCCCATCATACAATCCAATTCCCAGAAACTCTCTCTTCACCATCATACGATCCAATTCCCACAATCTCTCTCTTCCCCTACCATACAATCCAATTCCCACAATCTCTCTCTTCCCCCATCATACAATGCAATTCGCATAAACTCTCTCGTTCCCAGCATACAATCCAATTCCCACAAACACTCTCTTTCCCATCATACAATCCAATTCCCACAAACTCTCTCTTTCCCATCATACAATCCAATTCCCACATACTCTCTCTTTCCCATCATACAATCCAATTCCCAGAAACTCTCTCTGTACGCATCATACAATCCAATTCCCACAATCTCTCTCTTCCCCCATCATACAATCCAATTCCCGCAATCTCTCTCTTCCCCCATCATACAATCCAATTCGCATAAACTCTCTCTTTCCCAGCATACAATCCAATTCCAACAAACTCTCTCTTTCCCCATCATACAATCCAATTCCCACAAATTCTCTCTTTCCCCATCATACAATCCAATTCCCACAAATTCTCTCTTTCCCTGGCATACAATCCAATTCCCACAAACTCTCTCTTTCCCCAGCATACAATCCAATTCTCACAAACTCTCTCTTTCCCCATCATACAATCCAATTCCCACAAACTCTCTATATCCCATCATACAATCCAATTCCCACAAACTCTCTCTTCCCCATCATACAATCCAATTCCCACAATCTCTCTCTTCCCCCATCATACAATCCAATTCGCATAAAATCTCTCTTTCCCAGCATACAATACAATTCCAACAAACTCTCTCTTTCCCCATCATACAATCCAATTCCCACAAATTCTCTCTTTCCCCAGCATACAATCCAATTCCCACAAACTCTCTCTTTCCCCAGCATACAATCCAATTCTCACAAACTCTCTCTTTCCCCATCATAGAATCCAATTCCCACAAACTCTCTATATCCCATCATACAATCCAATTCCCACAAACTCTCTCTTCCCCCATCATACAATCCAATTCCCACAAACTCTCTGTTCACCATCATACAATCCAATTCCCACAATCTCTCTCTTCCCCCATCATACAATCCAATTCGCATAAACTCTCTCTTTCCCAGCATACAATCCAATTCCCACACTCTCTTTGCCATCATACAATCCAATTCCCACAAACACTCTCTTTTCCATCATACAATCCCATTACCACAAACTCTCTCTTTCCAATCATACAATCCAATTCCCACAAACTCTCTCTTTCCGCATCACACAATCCAATTCCCACAATCTCTCTCTTCCCCCATCATTCAATCCAATTCCCACAATCTCTCTCTTCCCCCATCATACATTCCAATTCGCATAAACTCTCTCTTTCCCAGCATACAATCCAATTCCCACAAACGCTCTCTTTCCCCATCATACAATCCAATTCCCACAAACTCTCTCTTTCCGCATCATACAATCCAATTCCCACAATCTCTCTCTTCCCCCATCATACAATCCAATTCGCATAAACTCTCTCTTTCCCAGCATGCAATCCAATTCCCACAAACACTCTCTTTCCCATCATACAATCCAATTCCCACAAACTCTCTCTTTCCCATCATACAATCCAATTCCCACAAACTCTCTCTTTCCGCATCATACAATCCAATTCCCACAATCTCTCTCTTCCCCCATCATTCAATCCAATTCGCATAAACTCTCTCTTTCCCAGCATAAAATCCAATTCCAACAAACTCTCTCTTTCCACATCATACAATGCAATTCCCTCACACTCTCTCTTTCCCCAGCATACAATCCAATGCCCACAAACTCTCTCTTTCCCCAGCATACAATCCAATTCTCACAAACTCTCTCTTTCCCCAGCATACAATCCAATTCTCACAAACTCTCTCTTCCCCCATCATACAATCCAATTCACATATACTCTCTCTTTCGCAGCATACAATCCAACTCCCACAAACACTCTCTTTCCCATCATACAATCCAATTCCCACAAACTCTCTCCTCCCCATCATACAATCCAATTCCCACAATCTCTCTCTTCACCCATCATACAATCCAATTCACATAAACTCTCTCTTTCCCAGCATACAATCCAACTCCCACAAACACTCTCTTTCCCATCATTCAATCCAATTCCCACAATCTCTCTCTTCCCCATCATACAATCCAATTCGCATAAACTCTCTCTTTCCCAGCATACAATCCAATTCCCACAAACTCTCTCTTTCCCCATCATACAATCCAATTCCCACAAACTCTCTCTTTCCGCATCATAAAATCCAATTCCCACAATCTCTCTCTTCCCCCATCATACAATCCAATTCGCATAAACTCTCTCTTTCCCAGCATACAATCCAATTCCCACAAACACTCTCTTTCCCAGCATACAATCCAATTCCCACAAACTCTCTCTTTCCCATCATACAATCCAGTTCCCACAAACTCTCTCTTCCCCATCATACAATCCAAATCCTGCAAACTCTCTCTTCCCCCACCATAAAATCCAATTCCCACAAACTCTCTGCTCTCCATCATACAATCCAGTTCCCACAAGCTCTCTGTTCCCCATCATACAATCCAAATCCCACAAAATCTCTCTCTACCCACATGATACAATCCAAATCCCACATACTCGCTGTTCACCATCATACAATCCAATTCCCACGAACTCTCTCTTTCCCCATCATACAATCCAATTCCCAAAAACAAGCCGTTCCCACATCATACAATCCAATTCACACAAACTCTCTCTTTCCCCATCATACAATCCAATTCCCACAAACTCTCTGTTCCCCATCATACAATCCATTTCCCAAAAACTCTCTCTTACCCCATCATACAATCCAATTCCCACATACTCTCTCTTTCCCCATCATACAATCCAATTCCCACAAACTCTCTCTTTCCCATCATACAATCCAATTCCCACAAACTCTCTCTTTCCCATCATACAATCCAATTCCCACAAACTCTCTCTTTCCGCATCATACAATCCAATTCCCACAATCTCTCTCTTCCCCCATCATACAATCCAATTCCCACAATCTCTCTCTTCCCCATCATACAATCCAATTTGCATAAACTCTCTCTTTCCCAGCATACAATCCAATTCCAACAAACTCTCTCTTTCCCCAGCATACAATCCAATTCTCACAAACTCTCTCTTTCCGCATCATACAATCCAATTCCCACAAACTCTCTCTTTCCCCATCATACAATCCAATTCCCACAAACTCTCTCTTTCCCATCATACAATCCAATTCCCACAAACTCTCTCTTCCCCCATCATACAATCCAATTCCCACAAACTCTCTGTTCCCCATCATACAATCCAATTCCCACAAACTCTCTCTTTCCCAGCATACAATCCAATTCCCACAAACTCTCTCTTTCCCAGCATACAATCCAATTCCCACAAACTCTCTCTTTCCCATCATACAATCCAATTCCCAGAAACTCTCTCTTCACCATCATACGATCCAATTCCCACAATCTCTCTCTTCCCCTACCATACAATCCAATTCCCACAATCTCTCTCTTCCCCCATCATACAATGCAATTCGCATAAACTCTCTCTTTCCCAGCATACAATCCAATTCCCACAAACACTCTCTTTCCCATCATACAATCCAATTCCCACAAACTCTCTCTTTCCCATCATACAATCCAATTCCCACAAACTCTCTCTTTCCCATCATACAATCCAATTCCCAGAAACTCTCTCTGTACGCATCATACAATCCAATTCCCACAATCTCTCTCTTCCCCCATCATACAATCCAATTCCCGCAATCTCTCTCTTCCCCCATCATACAATCCAATTCGCATAAACTCTCTCTTTCCCAGCATACAATCCAATTCCAACAAACTCTCTCCTTCCCCATCATACAATCCAATTCCCACAAATTCTCTCTTTCCCCATCATACAATCCAATTCGCATAAACTCTCTCTTTCCCAGCATACAATCCAATTCCAACAAACTCTCTCTTTCCCCATCATACAATCCAAATCCCGCAAACTCTCTCTTCCCCATCATACAATCCAAATCCCGCAAACTCTCTCTTCCCCATCATACAATCCAACTCCTGCAAGCTCTCTCTTCCCCCACCATACAATCCAATTCCCACAAACTCTCTGCTCTCCATCATACAATCCAGTTCCCACAAGCTCTCTGATCCCCATCATACAATCCAAATCCCACAAAATCTCTCTCTTCCCACATGATACAATCCAAATCCCACATACTCGCTGTTCCCCATCATACAATCCAATTGCCAAAAACTCTCTCTTCCCCATCATACAATCCAATTCCCAAAAACAAGCCGTTCCCACATCATACAATCCAATTCACACAAACTCTCTCTTTCCCCATGATACAATCCAATTCCCACAAACTCTCTGTTCCCCATCATACAATCCATTTCCCAATAACTCCCTCTTACCCCATCATACAATCCAATTCCACAAACTCTCTCTTCCCGATCATACAATCCAATTCCCACAAACGCTCTCCTCCCCATCATACAATCCAATTCCAACAAACTCTCTCTTCCCCCATCATACAATCCAATTCCCACTAACTCTCTGTTCCCCATCAGACAATCCAATTCCCACAAGCTCTCTGTTACCCATCATACAATCCAATTCCCAAAAGCTCGCCCTTCCCCTGTCATACAATCCAATTCACACAAACTCTCTCTTTGCCCATCATACAATCCAATTCCGACAAACTCTCTGTTCCCAATCATACAATCTATTTCCCAGAAACTCTCTCTTACCCCATCATACAATCCAATTCCCACTAACTCTCTGTTCCCCATCATACAATCCAATTCCCACAAACTCTCTCATCCCCCATCATACAATCGAATTCCCACAAGCTCTCTCTTTCCCCATCATACACTCCAGTTCCCACAAGCTCTTTGTTCCCCCATCATACAATCCAATTCCAACAAACTCACTCTTTCCCATCATACAATCCAATTGCCGCAAACTCGCTGTTCCCCATCATATAATCCATTTCCCAAAAACTCTCAGTTCCCCATCATACAATCCAATTCGCACAAAGTCTCTCTTCCCCCATCATACAATTCAAATCCCACAAGCTCTCTCTTCCCCATCATACAATCCAATTCCCACAAACTCTCTGTACCCATCATAGAATCCGGTTCCCACAAGCTCTTTGCTCCTCCAGAATACAGTACAATTTCCACAAACTCTCTCTTCCCCCATCATGAAGTCCAGTTCCCACAAACTCTCTCTTCCCCATCATACAATCCAAATCCCGCAAACTCTTTCTTCCCCATCATACAATCCAATTCCCACAAACTCTCTCTTCCCCCATCATACAATCCAATTCCCAAAAACTCTCTAATACTCCATCATACCATCCAATTCCCACAATCTCTCTCTTTCCCCATCATACAATCCAATTCCCACAAACTCTCTGTTCCCCATCATACAATCCATTTCCCAGAAACTCTCTCTTACCCCATCATACAATCCAATTCCCACAAACTCTCTCTTCCCCATCATACAATCCAATTCCAACAAACTCTCTCCTCTCCATTATACAATCCAATTCCCACAAACTCTCTCTTCCCCCATCATACAATCCAATTCACACAAACTCTCTCTTTGTCCATCATACAATCCAATTCCCACAAACACTCTGTTCCCCATCATACAATCCATTTCCCAGAAACTCTCTCTTACCCCACCATACAATCCAATTCCCAGAAAGTCGCTCTCCCCCCATCATACAATCCAATTCCCACTAAGTCTCTGTTCCCCATCATACAATCCAATTCCCACAAACTCTCACTTCCCCATCATACAATCCCATTCCCACAAACTCTCTCTTTCCAATCATTCAATCCAATTCCCACAAACTCTCTCCTTCCCATCATACAATCCAATTCCCACAAACTCTCTGTTCCCCATCATACAATCCAATTCCCACAAACTCTCTCTTTCCCAGCATACAATCCAATTCCCACAAACTCTCTCTTTCCCATCAAACAATCCAATTCCCAGAAACTCTCTCTTCACCATCATACGATCCAATTCCCATAATCTCTCTCTTCCCCCATCATACAATCCAATTCCCACAATCTCTCTCTTCCCCCATCATACAATCCAATTCGCATAAACTCTCTCATTCCCAGCATACAATCCAATTCCAACAAACACTCTCTTTGCCATCATACACTCCAATTCCCACAAACTCTCTCTTTCCCATCATACAATCCCATTACCACAAACTCTCTCTTTCCAATCATACAATCCAATTCCCACAAACTCTCTCTTTCCGCATCACACAATCCAATTCCCACAATCTCTCTCTTCCCCCATCATTCAATTCAATTCCAACAATCTCTCTCTTCCCCCATCATACAATCCAATTCGCATAAACTCTCTCTTTCCCAGCATACAATCCAATTCCCACAAACTCTCTCTTTCCCCATCATACAATCCAATTCCCACAAACTCTCTCTTTCCGCATCATACAATCCAATTCCCACAATCTCTCTCTTCCCCCATCATACAATCCAATTCGCATAAACTCTCTCTTTCCCAGCATACAATCCAATTCCCACAAACACTCTCTTTCCCATCATAAAATACAATTCCCACAAACTCTCTATTTCCCATCATACAATCCAATTCCCACAAACTCTCTCTTTCCCAGCATACAATCCAATTCCAACAGACTCTCTCTTTCCCCATCATACAATGCAATTCCCACAAACTCTCTCTTTCCCCAGCATACAATCCAATGCCCACAAACTCTCTCTTTCCCCAGCATACAATCCAATTCTCACAAACTCTGTCTTTCCGCATCATACAATCCAATTCCCACATACTCTCTCTTTCCCCATCATACAATCCAATTCCCACAAACTCTCTCTTTCCCATCATACAATCCAATTCCCACAAACTCTCTTTTTCCCATCATACAATCCAATTCCCACAAACTCTCTCTTCCCCCATCATACAATCCAATTCCCACAAACTCTCTGTTCCCCATCATGCAATCCAATTCCCACAAACACTCTCTTTCCCAGCATACAATCCAATTCCCACAAACTCTCTCTTTCCCAGCATAGAATCAAATTCCCATAAACTCTCTCTTTCCCATCATACAATCCAATTCCCAGAAACTCTCTCTTCACCATCATACAATCCAATTCCCACAAACTCTCTGTTCCCCATCGTACAATCCAATTCCCACGAACTCTCTCTTTCCCAGCATACAATCCAATTCCCACAGACTCTCTCTTCCCCCATCATACAATCCAATTCCCACAAACTCTCAGTTCCCCATCATACAATCCAATTCCCACAAACTTTCTCCTCCCCATCGTACAATCCAATTCCCACAATCTCTCTCTTCCCATCATACAATCCAATTCACATATACTCTCTCTTTCCCAGCACACAATCCAACTCCCACAAACACTCTCTTTCCCATCATACAATCCAATTCCCACAAACTCTCTCCTCCCCATCATACAATCCAATTCCCACAATCTCTCTCTTCACCCATCATACAATCTAATTCATATAAACTCTCTCTTTCCCAGCATACAATCCAACTCCCACAAACACTCTCTTTCCCATCATTCAATCCAATTACCACAATCTCTCTCTTCCCCATCATACAATCCAATTCGCATAAACTCTCTCTTTCCCAGCATACAATCCAACTCCCACAAACTCCCTCTTTCCCCATCATACAATCCAATTCCCACAAACTCTCTCTTTCCACATCATACAATCCAATTCCCACAATATCTCTCTTCCCCCATCATACAATCCAATTCGCATAAACTCTCTCTTTCCCAGCATACAATCCAATTCCCACAAACACACTCTTTCCCATCATACAATCCAATTACCACAAACTCTCTCTTTCCCATCATACAATCCAATTCCCACAAACTCTCTCTTTCCCATCATACAATTCAATTCCCACAAACTCTCTCTTTCCGCATCATACAATCCAATTCCCACAAACTCTCTCTTTCCCCAGCATACAATCCAATTCTCACAAACTCTCTCTTTCCGCATCATACAATCCAATTCCCACAAACTCTCTCTTTCCCCATCATACAATCCAATTCCCACAAACTCTCTCTTTCCCATCATACAGTCCAATTCCCACAAACTCTCTCTTTCCCATCATACAATCCAATTCCCACAAACTCTCTCTTCCCCCATCATACAATCCAATTCCCACAAACTCTCTGTTCCCCATCATACAATCCAATTCCCACAAACTCTCTCTTTCCCAGCATACAATCCAATTCCCACAAACTCTCTCTTTCCCAGCATACAATCCAATTCCCACAAACTCTCTCTTTCCCATCATACAATCCAATACCCAGAAACTCTCTCTTCACCATCATACGATCCAATTCCCACAATCTCTCTCTTCCCCTACCATACAATCCAATTCCCACAATCTCTCTCTTCCCCCATCATACAATCCAATTCCCACAATCTCACTCTTCCCCCATCATACAATCCAATTCGCATAAACTCTCTCTATCCCATCATACAATCCAATTCCCACAAACTCTCTCTTTCCGCATCATACAATCCAATTCCCACAATCTCTCTCTTCCCCCATCATTCAATCCAATTCGCATAAACTCTCTCTTTCCCAGCATAAAATCCAATTCCAACAAACTCTCTCTTTCCACATCATACAATGCAATTCCCTCAAACTCTCTCTTTCCCCAGCATACAATCCAATGCCCACAAACTCTCTCTTTCCCCAGCATACAATCCAATTCTCACAAACTCTCTCTTTCCCCAGCATACAATCCAATTCTCACAAACTCTCTCTTCCCCCATCATACAATCCAATTCACATATACTCTCTCTTTCGCAGCATACAATCCAACTCCCACAAACACTCTCTTTCCCATCATACAATCCAATTCCAACAAACTCTCTCCTCCCCATCATACAATCCAATTCCCACAATCTCTCTCTTCACCCATCATACAATCCAATTCACATAAACTCTCTCTTTCCCAGCATACAATCCAACTCCCACAAACACTCTCTTTCCCATCATTCAATCCAATTCCCACAATCTCTCTCTTCCCCATCATACAATCCAATTCGCATAAACTCTCTCTTTCCCAGCATACAATCCAATTCCCACAAACTCTCTCTTTCCCCATCATACAATCCAATTCCCACAAACTCTCTCTTTCCGCATCATAAAATCCAATTCCCACAATCTCTCTCTTCCCCCATCATACAATCCAATTCGCATAAACTCTCTCTTTCCCAGCATACAATCCAATTCCCACAAACACTCTCTTTCCCAGCATACAATCCAATTCCCACAAACTCTCTCTTTCCCATCATACAATCCAGTTCCCACAAACTCTCTCTTCCCCATCATACAATCCAAATCCTGCAAACTCTCTCTTCCCCCACCATACAATCCAATTCCCACAAACTCTCTGCTCTCCATCATACAATCCAGTTCCCACAAGCTCTCTGTTCCCCATCATACAATCCAAATCCCACAAAATCTCTCTCTTCCCACATGATACAATCCAAATCCCACATACTCGCTGTTCCCCATCATACAATCCAATTCCCACGAAATCTCTCTTTCCCCATCATACAATCCAATTCCCACAAACTCTCTCTTTCCGCATCATACAATCCAATTCCCACAATCTCTCTCTTCCCCCATCATTCAATCCAATTCGCATAAACTCTCTCTTTCCCAGCATAAAATCCAATTCCAACAAACTCTCTCTTTCCACATCATACAATGCAATTCCCTCAAACTCTCTCTTTCCCCAGCATACAATCCAATGCCCACAAACTCTCTCTTTCCCCAGCATACAATCCAATTCTCACAAACTCTCTCTTTCCCCAGCATACAATCCAATTCTCACAAACTCTCTCTTCCCCCATCATACAATCCAATTCACATATACTCTCTCTTTCGCAGCATACAATCCAACTCCCACAAACACTCTCTTTCCCATCATACAATCCAATTCCAACAAACTCTCTCTTCACCCATCATACAATCCAATTCACATAAACTCTCTCTTTCCCAGCATACAATCCAACTCCCACAAACACTCTCTTTCCCATCATTCAATCCAATTCCCACAATCTCTCTCTTCCCCATCATACAATCCAATTCGCATAAACTCTCTCTTTCCCAGCATACAATCCAATTCCCACAAACTCTCTCTTTCCCCATCATACAATCCAATTCCCACAAACTCTCTCTTTCCGCATCATAAAATCCAATTCCCACAATCTCTCTCTTCCCCCATCATACAATCCAATTCGCATAAACTCTCTCTTTCCCAGCATACAATCCAATTCCCACAAACACTCTCTTTCCCAGCATACAATCCAATTCCCACAAACTCTCTCTTTCCCATCATACAATCCAGTTCCCACAAACTCTCTCTTCCCCATCATACAATCCAAATCCTGCAAACTCTCTCTTCCCCCACCATAAAATCCAATTCCCACAAACTCTCTGCTCTCCATCATACAATCCAGTTCCCACAAGCTCTCTGTTCCCCATCATACAATCCAAATCCCACAAAATCTCTCTCTTCCCACATGATACAATCCAAATCCCACATACTCGCTGTTCCCCATCATACAATCCAATTCCCACGAACTCTCTCTTTCCCCATCATACAATCCAATTCCCAAAAACAAGCCGTTCCCACATCATACAATCCAATTCACACAAACTCTCTCTTTCCCCATCATACAATCCAATTCCCACAAACTCTCTGTTCCCCATCATACAATCCAATTCAACAAACTCTCTCTTCCCCATCATAGAATCCAATTCCCACAAACTCTCTCCTCCCCATCATACAATCCAATTCCAACAAACTCTCTCTTCCCCCATCATACAATCCAATTCCCACTAACTCTCTGTTCCCCATCAGACAATCCAATTCCCACAAGCTCTCTGTTACCCATCATACAATCCAATTCCCAAAAGCTCGCCCTTCCCCCGTCATACAATCCAATTCACACAAACTCTCTCTTTGCCCATCATACAATCCAATTCCGACAAACTCTCTGTTCCCCATCATACAATCTATTTCCCAGAAACTCTCTCTTACCCCATCATACAATCAAATTCCCAGAAACTCGCTCTTCCCCCATCATACAATCCAATTCCCACTAACTCTCTGTTCCCCATCATACAATCCAATTACCACAAACTCTCTCTTCCCCCATCATACAATCGAATTCCCACAAGCTCTCTCTTTCCCCATCATACACTCCAGTTCCCACAAGCTCTTTGTTCCCCCATCATACAATCCACTTCCAACAAACTCACTCTTTCCCATCATACAATCCAATTGCCACAAACTCGGTGTTCCCCATCATATAATCCATTTCCCAAAAACTCTCAGTTCCCCATCATACAATCCAATTCGCACAAACTCTCTCTTCCCCCATCATACAATTCAAATCCCACAAACTCTCTCTTCCCCATCATACAATCCAATTCCCACAAATTCTCTGTACCCATCATAGAATCCGGTTCCCACAAGCTCTTTGCTCCTCCAGAATACAATACAATTTCCACAAACTCTCTCTTCCCCCATCATGAAGTCCAGTTCCCACAAACTCTCTCTTCCCCATCATACAATCCAAATCCCGCAAACTCTCTCTTCCCAATCATACAATCCAATTCCCACAAACTCTCTCTTCCCCCATCATGCAATCCAATTCCCACAAACTGTCTCTCCCCCATCATACAATCCAATTCCCAAAAACTCTCTAATACTCCATCATACCATCCAATTCCCACAATCTCTCTCTTTCCCCATCATACAATCCAATTCCCACAAACTCTCTGTTCCCCATCATACAATCCATTTCCCAGAAACTCTCTCTTACCCCATCATACAATCCAATTCCCACAAACTCTCTCTTCCCCATCATACAATCCAATTCCCACAAACTCTCTCCTCCCCATTATACAATCCAATTCCCACAAACTCTCTCTTCCCCCATCATACAATCCTACTCCCACAAACACTCTCTTTCCCATCATTCAATCTAATTCCCACAATCTCTCTCTTCCCCATCATACAATCCAATTCGCATAAACTCTCTCTTTCCCAGCATACAATCCAATTCCCACAAACTCTCTCTTTCCCCATCATACAATCCAATTCCCACAAACTCGCTCTTTCCGCATCATACAATCCAATTCCCACAATCTCTCTCTCCCCCCATCATACAATCCAATTCGCATAAACTCTCTCTTTCCCAGCATACAATCCAATTCCCACAAACACTCTCTTTCCCATCATACAATCCAATTCCCACAAACTCTCTCTTTCCCATCATACAATCCAATTCCCACAAACTCTCTCTTCCCCCATCATACAATCCAATTCCCACAAACTCTCTGTTCCCCATCATACAATCCAATTCCCACAAACTCTCTGTACCCATCATAGAATCCGGTTCCCACAAGCTCTTTGCTCCTCCACAATAAAATACAATTTCCACAAACTCTCTCTTCCCCCATCATGAAGTCCAGTTCCCACAAACTCTCTCTTCCCCCATCATACAATCCAATTCCCACAATCTCTCTGTTCCCCATCATACAATCCAATTCCCACAAACTCTCTCATCCCCCATCATACAATCGAATTCCCAGAAGCTTTCTCTTTCCCCATCATCCACTCCAGTTCCCACAAGCTCTTTGTTCCCCCATCAAACAATCCAATTCCAACAAACTCACTCTTTCCCATCATACAATCCAATTGCCGCAAACTCGCTGTTCCCCATCATATAATTCATTTCCCAAAAACTCTCAGTTCCCCATCATACAATCCAATTCGCACAAAATCTCTCTTCCCCCATCATACAATTCAAATCCCACAAACTCTCTCTTCCCCATCATACAATCCAATTCCCACAAACTCTCTGTACCCATCATAGAATCCGGTTCCCACAAGCTCTTTGCTCCTCCAGAATACAATACAATTTCCACAAACTCTCTGTTCCCCCATCATGAAGTCCAGTTCCCACAAACTCTCTCTTCCCCATCATACAATCCAAATCCCGCAAACTCTCTCTTCCCCATCATACAATCCAATTCCCACAAACTCTCTCTTCCCCCATCATACAATCCAATTCCCAAAAACTCTCTAATACTCCATCATACCATCCAATTCCCACAATCTCTCTCTTTCCCCATCATACAATCCAATTCCCACAAACTCTCTGTTCCCCATCATACAATCCATTTCCCAGAAACTCTCTCTTACCCCATCATACAATCCAATTCCCACAAACTCTCTCTTCCCCATCATACAATCCAATTCCAACAAACTCTCTCCTCCCCATTATACAATCCAATTCCCACAAACTCTCTCTTCCCCCATCATACAATCCATTTCCCAGAAACTCTCTCTTACCCCACCATACAATCCGATTCCCAGAAAGTCGCTCTGCCCCCATCATACAATCCAATTCCCACTAAGTCTCTGTTCCCCATCATACAATCCAAATCCCACAAAATCTCTCTCTTCCCACATGATACAATCCAAATCCCAAAAACAAGCCATTCCCACATCATACAATCCAATTCACACAAACTCTCTCTTTCCCCATCATACAATCCAATTCCCACAAACTCTCTGTTCCCCATCATACAATCCATTTCCCACAAACTCTCTCTTCCCCATCATACAATCCAATTCCAACAAACTCTCTCTTCCCCATCATACAATCCAATTCCCACTAACTCTCTGTTCCCCATCATACAATCCAATTCCCACAAACTCTCTCTTCCCCCATCATACAATCGAATTCCCACAAGCTCTCTCTTTCCCCATCATACACTCCAGTTCCCACAAGCTCTTTGTTCCCCCATCATACACTCCACTTCCGACAAACTCACTCTTTCCCATCATACAATCCAATTGCCACAAACTCGCTGTTCCCCATCATATAATCCATTTCCCAAAAACTCTCAGTTCCCCATCATACAATCCAATTCGCACAAACTCTCTCTTCCCCCATCATACAATTCAAATCACACAAACTCTCTCTTCCCCATCATACAATCCAATTCCCACAAATTCTCTGTACCCATCATAGAATCCGGTTCCCACAAGCTCTTTGCTCCTCCAGAATACAATACAATTTCCACAAACTCTCTCTTCCCCCATCATGAAGTCCAGTTCCCACAAACTCTCTCTTCCCCATCATACAATCCAAATACCGCAAACTCTCTCTTCCCCATCATACAATCCAATTCCCACAAACTCTCTCTTCCCCCATCATGCAATCCAATTCCCACAAACTGTCTCTCCCCCATCATACAATCCAATTCCCAAAAACTCTCTAATACTCCATCATACCATCCAATTCCCACAATCTCTCTCTTTCCCCATCATACAATCCAATTCCCACAAACTCTCTCTTCCCCATCATACAATCCAATTCCCACAAACTCTCTCCTCCCCATTATACAATCCAATTCCCACAAACTCTCTCTTCCCCCATCATACAATCCAACTCCACAAACACTCTCTTTCCCATCATTCAATCCAATTCCCACAATCTCTCTCTTCCCCATCATACAATCCAATTCGCATAAACTCTCTCTTTCCCAGCATACAATCCAATTCCCACAAACTCTCTCTTTCCCCATCATACAATCCAATTCCCACAAACTCGCTCTTTCCGCATCATACAATCCAATTCCCACAATCTCTCTCTCCCCCCATCATACAATCCAATTCGCATAAACTCTCTCTTTCCCAGCATACAATCCAATTCCCACAAACACTCTCTTTCCCATCATACAATCCAATTCCCACAAACTCTCTCTTTCCCATCATACAATCCAATTCCCACAAACTCTCTCTTCCCCCATCATACAATCCAATTCCCACAAACTCTCTGTTCCCCATCATACAATCCAATTCCCACAAACTCTCTGTACCCATCATAGAATCCGGTTCCCACAAGCTCTTTGCTCCTCCAGAATAAAATACAATTTCCACAAACTCTCTCTTCCCCCATCATGAAGTCCAGTTCCCACAAACTCTCTCTTCCCCATCATAAAATCCAAATCCCGCAAACTCTCTCTTCCCCATCATACAATCCAACTCCTGCAAGCTCTCTCTTCCCCCACCATACAATCCAATTCCCACAAACTCTCTGCTCTCCATCATACAATCCAGTTCCCACAAGCTC
Organism: Mobula birostris; assembly: GCF_030028105.1. NCBI lineage: Eukaryota > Metazoa > Chordata > Chondrichthyes > Myliobatiformes > Myliobatidae > Mobula > Mobula birostris. The sequence goes on from NW_027275249.1 coordinate 35,721, forward strand.
TCTGATCCCCATCATACAATCCAAATCCCACAAAATCTCTCTCTTCCCACATGATACAATCCAAATCCCACATACTCGCTGTTCCCCATCATACAATCCAATTGCCAAAAACTCTCTCTTCCCCATCATACAATCCAATTCCCAGAAACTCTCTCTTTCCCCATCATACAATCCAATTCCCAAAAACAAGCCGTTCCCACATCATACAATCCAATTCACACAAACTCTCTCTTTCACCATGATACAATCCAATTCCCACAAACTCTCTGTTCCCCATCATACAATCCATTTCCCAATAACTCTCTCTTACCCCATCATACAATCCAATTCCACAAACTCTCTCTTCCCGATCATACAATCCAATTCCCACAAACGCTCTCCTCCCCATCATACAATCCAATTCCAACAAACTCTCTCTTCCCCCATCATACAATCGAATTCCCACAAGCTCTCTCTTTCCCCATCATACACTCCAGTTCCCACAAGCTCTTTGTTCCCCCATCATACAATCCAATTCCAACAAACTCACTCTTTCCCATCATACAATCCAATTGCCGCAAACTCGCTGTTCCCCATCATATAATCCATTTCCCAAAAACTCTCAGTTCCCCATCATACAATCCAATTCGCACAAACTCTCTCTTCCCCCATCATACAATTCAAATCCCACAAGCTCTCTCTTCCCCATCATACAATCCAATTCCCACAAACTCTCTGTACCCATCATAGAATCCGGTTCCCACAAGCTCTTTGCTCCTCCAGAATACAGTACAATTTCCACAAACTCTCTCTTCCCCCATCATGAAGTCCAGTTCCCACAAACTCTCTCTTCCCCATCATACAATCCAAATCCCGCAAACTCTCTCTTCCCCGTCATAAAATCCAATTCCCACAAACTCTCTCTTCCCCCATCATACAATCCAATTCCCAAAAACTCTCTAATACTCCATCATACCATCCAATTCCCACAATCTCTCTCTTTCCCCATCATACAATCCAATTCCCACAAACTCTCTGTTCCCCATCATACAATCCATTTCCCAGAAACTCTCTCTTACCCCATCATACAATCCAATTCCCACAAACTCTCTCTTCCCCATAATACAATCCAATTCCAACAAACTCTCTCCTCTCCATTATACAATCCAATTCCCACAAACTCTCTCTTCCCCCATCATACAATCCAATTCACACAAACTCTCTCTTTGTCCATCATACAATCCAATTCCCACAAACACTCTGTTCCCCATCATACAATCCATTTCCCAGAAACTCTCTCTTACCCCACCATACAATCCAATTCCCAGAAAGTCGCTCTCCCCCCATCATACAATCCAATTCCCACTAAGTCTCTGTTCCCCATCATACAATCCAATTCCCACAAACTCTCACTTCCCCATCATACAATCCCATTCCCACAAACTCTCTCTTTCCCATCATACAATCCCATTACCACAAACTCTCTCTTTCCAATCATACAATCCAATTCCCACAAACTCTCTCTTTCCGCATCACACAATCCAAATCCCACAATCTCTCTCTTCCCCCATCATTCAATTCAATTCCAACAATCTCTCTCTTCCCCCATCATACAATCCAATTCGCATAAACTCTCTCTTTCCCAGCATACAATCCAATTCCCACAAACTCTCTCTTTCCCCATCATACAATCCAATTCCCACAAACTCTCTCTTTCCGCATCATACAATCCAATTCCCACAATCTCTCTCTTCCCCCATCATACAATCCAATTCGCATAAACTCTCTCTTTCCCAGCATACAATCCAATTCCCACAAACACTCTCTTTCCCATCATAAAATACAATTCCCACAAACTCTCTATTTCCCATCATACAATCCAATTCCCACAAACTCTCTCTTTCCCAGCATACAATCCAATTCCAACAGACTCTCTCTTTCCCCATCATACAATGCAATTCCCACAAACTCTCTCTTTCCCCAGCATACAATCCAATGCCCACAAACTCTCTCTTTCCCCAGCATACAATCCAATTCTCACAAACTCTGTCTTTCCGCATCATACAATCCAATTCCCACATACTCTCTCTTTCCCCATCATACAATCCAATTCCCACAAACTCTCTCTTTCCCATCATACAATCCAATTCCCACAAACTCTCTTTTTCCCATCATACAAACCAATTCCCACAAACTCTCTCTTCCCCCATCATACAATCCAATTCCCACAAACTCTCTGTTCCCCATCATGCAATCCAATTCCCACAAACTCTCTCTTTCCCAGCATACAATCCAATTCCCACAAACTCTCTCTTTCCCAGCATAGAATCAAATTCCCATAAACTCTCTCTTTCCCATCATACAATCCAATTCCCAGAAACTCTCTCTTCACCATCATACAATCCAATTCCCACAAACTCTCTGTTCCCCATCGTACAATCCAATTCCCACGAACTCTCTCTTTACCAGCATACAATCCAATTCCCACAGACTCTCTCTTCCCCCATCATACAATCCAATTCCCACAAACTCTCAGTTCCCCATCATACAATCCAATTCCCACAAACTTTCTCCTCCCCATCGTACAATCCAATTCCCACAATCTCTCTCTTCCCATCATACAATCCAATTCACATATACTCTCTCTTTCCCAGCACACAATCCAACTCCCACAAACACTCTCTTTCCCATCATACAATCCAATTCCCACAAACTCTCTCCTCCCCATCATACAATCCAATTCCCACAATCTCTCTCTTCACCCATCATACAATCTAATTCATATAAACTCTCTCTTTCCCAGCATACAATCCAACTCCCACAAACACTCTCTTTCCCATCATTCAATCCAATTCCCACAATCTCTCTCTTCCCCATCATACAATCCAATTCGCATAAACTCTCTCTTTCCCAGCATACAATCCAATTCCCACAAACTCCCTCTTTCCCCATCATACAATCCAATTCCCACAAACTCTCTCTTTCCACATCATACAATCCAATTCCCACAATATCTCTCTTCCCCCATCATACAATCCAATTCGTATAAACTCTCTCTTTCCCAGCATACAATCCAATTCCCACAAACACACTCTTTCCCATCATACAATCCAATTACCACAAACTCTCTCTTTCCCATCATACAATCCAATTCCCACAAACTCTCTCTTTCCCATCATACAATTCAATTCCCACAAACTCTCTCTTTCCGCATCATACAATCCAATTCCCACAATCTCTCTCTTCCCCCATCATACAATCCAATTCCCACAATCTCTCTCTTCCCCCATCATACAATCCAATTCGCATAAACTCTCTCTTTCCCAGCATACAATCCAATTCCAACAAACTCTCTCTTTCCCCATCATACAATCCAATTCCCACAAACTCTCTCTTTCCCCAGCATACAATCCAATTCCCACAAACTCTCTCTTTCCCCAGCATACAATCCAATTCTCACAAACTCTCACTTTCCGCATCATACAATCCAATTCCCACAAACTCTCTCTTTCCCCATCATACAATCCAATTCCCACAAACTCTCTCTTTCCCATCATACAGTCCAATTCCCACAAACTCTCTCTTTCCCATCATACAATCCAATTCCCACAAACTCTCTCTTCCCCCATCATACAATCCAATTCCCACAAACTCTCTGTTCCCCATCATACAATCCAATTCCCACAAACTCTCTCTTTCCCAGCATACAATCCAATTCCCACAAACTCTCTCTTTCCCAGCATACAATCCAATTCCTACAAACTCTCTCTTTCCCATCATACAATCCAATACCCAGAAACTCTCTCTTCACCATCATACGATCCAATTCCCACAATCTCTCTCTTCCCCTACCATACAATCCAATTCCCACAATCTCTCTCTTCCCCCATCATACAATCCAATTCCCACAATCTCTCTCTTCCCCCATCATACAATCCAATTCGCATAAACTCTCTCTTTCCCAGCATACAATCCAATTCCAACAAACACTCTCTTTGCCATCATACAATCCAATTCCCACAAACTCTCTCTTTCCCATCATACAATCCCATTACCACAAACTCTCTCTTTCCAATCATACAATCCAATTCCCACAAACTCTCTCTTTCCGCATCACACAATCCAATTCCCACAATCACTCTCTTCCCCCATCATTCAATTCAATTCCAACAATCTCTCTCTTCCCCCATCATACAATCCAATTCGCATAAACTCTCTCTTTCCCAGCATACAATCCAATTCCCACAAACTCTCTCTTTCCCATCATACAATTCAATTCCCACAAACTCTCTCTTTCCGCATCATACAATCCAATTCCCACAATCTCTCTCTTCCCCCATCATACAATCCAATTCCCACAATCTCTCTCTTCCCCCATCATACAATCCAATTCGCATAAACTCTCTCTTTCCCAGCATACAATCCAATTCCAACAAACTCTCTCTTTCCCCATCATACAATCCAATTCCCACAAACTCTCTCTTTCCCCAGCATACAATCCAATTCCCACAAACTCTCTCTTTCCCCAGCATACAATCCAATTCTCACAAACTCTCTCTTTCCGCATCATACAATCCAATTCCCACAAACTCTCTCTTTCCCCATCATACAATCCAATTCCCACAAACTCTCTCTTTCCCATCATACAGTCCAATTCCCACAAACTCTCTCTTTCCCATCATACAATCCAATTCCCACAAACTCTCTCTTCCCCCATCATACAATCCAATTCCCACAAACTCTCTGTTCCCCATCATACAATCCAATTCCCACAAACTCTCTCTTTCCCAGCATACAATCCAATTCCCACAAACTCTCTCTTTCCCAGCATACAATCCAATTCCTACAAACTCTCTCTTTCCCATCATACAATCCAATACCCAGAAACTCTCTCTTCACCATCATACGATCCAATTCCCACAATCTCTCTCTTCCCCTACCATACAATCCAATTCCCACAAACTCTCTCTTCCCCCATCATACAATCCAATTCCCACAATCTCTCTCTTCTCCCATCATACAATCCAATTCGCATAAACTCTCTCTTTCCCAGCATACAATCCAATTCCAACAAACACTCCCTTTGCCATCATACAATCCAATTCCCACAAACTCTCTCTTTCCCATCATACAATCCCATTACCACAAACTCTCTCTTTCCAATCATACAATCCAATTCCCACAAACTCTCTCTTTCCGCATCACACAATCCAATTCCCACAATCACTCTCTTCCCCCATCATTCAATTCAATTCCAACAATCTCTCTCTTCCCCCATCATACAATCCAATTCGCATAAACTCTCTCTTTCCCAGCATACAATCCAATTCCCACAAACTCTCTCTTTCCCCATCATACAATCCAATTCCCACAAACTCTCTCTTTCCGCATCATACAATCCAATTCCCACAATCTCTATCTTCCCCCATCATACAATCCAATTCGCATAAACTCTCTCTTTCCCAGCATACAATCCAATTCCCACAAACACTCTCTTTCCCATCATAAAATACAATTCCCACAAACTCTCTATTTCCCATCATACAATCCAATTCCCACAAACTCTCTCTTTCCCAGCATACAATCCAATTCCAACAGACTCTCTCTTTCCCCATCATACAATGCAATTCCCACAAACTCTCTCTTTCCCCAGCATACAATCCAATGCCCACAAACTCTCTCTTTCCCCAGCATACAATCCAATTCTCACAAACTCTCTCTTTCTGCATCATACAATCCAATTCCCACATACTCTCTCTTTCCCCATCATACAATCCAATTCCCACAAACTCTCTCTTTCCCATCATACAATCCAATTCCCACAAACTCTCTTTTTCCCATCATACAATCCAATTCCCACAAACTCTCTCTTCCCCCATCATACAATCCAATTCCCACAAACTCTCTGTTCCCCATCATACAATCCAATTCCCACAAACTCTCTCTTTCCCAGCATACAATCCAATTCCCACAAACTCTCTCTTTCCCAGCATACAATCCAATTCCCACAAACTCTCTCTTTCCCATCATACAATCCAATTCCCAGAAACTCTCTCTTCACCATCATACGATTCAATTCCCACAATCTCTCTCTTCCCCTACCATACAATCCAATTCCCACAATCTCTCTCTTCCCCCATCATACAATCCAATTCCCACAATCTCTCTCTTCCCCCATCATACAATCCAATTCGCATAAACTCTCTCTTTCCCCATCATACAATCCAATTCCCACAAACTCTCTCTTTCCCCATCATACAATCCAATTCCCACATTCTCTCTCTTCCCCCATCATACAATCCAATTGTCATAAACTCTCTCTTTCCCAGCATACAATCCAATTCCCACAAACTCTCTCTTTCCCAGCATACAATCCAATTCCCACAAATTCTCTCTTTCCCATCATACAATCCAATTTCCAGAATCTCTCTCTTCCCCCATCATACAATCCAATTCGCATAAACTCTCTCTTTCCCAGCATACAATCCAATTCCAACAAACTCTCTCTTTCCCCATCATACAATCCAATTCCCACAGACTCTCTCTTCCCCCATCATACAATCCAATTCCCACAAACTCTCAGTTCCCCATCATACAATCCAATTCCCACAAACTTTCTCCTCCCCATCGTACAATCCAATTCCCACAATCTCTCTCTTCCCATCATACAATCCAATTCACATATACTCTCTCTTTCCCAGCACACAATCCAACTCCCACAAACACTCTCTTTCCCATCATACAATCCAATTCCCACAAACTCTCTCCTCCCCATCATACAATCCAATTCCCACAATCTCTCTCTTCACCCATCATACAATCTAATTCATATAAACTCTCTCTTTCCCAGCATACAATCCAACTCCCACAAACACTCACTTTCCCATCATTCAATCCAATTCGCATAAACTCTCTCTTTCCCAGCATACAATCCAATTCCAACAAACTCCCTCTTTCCCCATCATACAATCCAATTCCCACAAACTCTCTCTTTCCACATCATACAATCCAATTCCCACAATATCTCTCTTCCCCCATCATACAATCCAATTCGCATAAACTCTCTCTTTCCCAGCATACAATCCAATTCCCACAAACACACTCTTTCCCATCATACAATCCAATTACCACAAACTCTCTCTTTCCCATCATACAATCCAATTCCCACAAACTCTCTCTTTCCCATCATACAATTCAATTCCCACAAACTCTCTCTTTCCGCATCATACAATCCAATTCCCACAATCTCTCTCTTCCCCCATCATACAATCCAATTCCCACAATCTCTCTCTTCCCCCATCATACAATCCAATTCGCATAAACTCTCTCTTTCCCAGCATACAATCCAATTCCAACAAACTCTCTCTTTCCCCATCATACAATCCAATTCCCACAAACTCTCTCTTTCCCCAGCATACAATCCAATTCCCACAAACTCTCTCTTTCCCCAGCATACAATCCAATTCTCACAAACTCTCTCTTTCCGGATCATACAATCCAATTCCCACAAACTCTCTCTTTCCCCATCATACAATCCAATTCCCACAAACTCTCTCTTTCCCATCATACAGTCCAATTCCCACAAACTCTCTCTTTCCCATCATACAATCCATTTCCCACAAACTCTCTCTTCCCCCATCATACAATCCAATTCCCACAAACTCTCTGTTCCCCATCATACAATCCAATTCCCACAAACTCTCTCTTTCCCAGCATACAATCCAATTCCCACAAACTCTCTCTTTCCCATCATACAATCCAATTCCCAGAAACTCTCTCTTCACCATCATACGATTCAATTCCCACAATCTCTCTCTTCCCCTACCATACAATCCAATTCCCACAATCTCTCTCTTCCCCCATCATACAATCCAATTCCCACAATCTCTCTCTTCCCCCATCATACAATCCAATTCGCATAAACTCTCTCTTTCCCCATCATACAATCCAATTCCCACAAACTCTCTCTTTCCCCATCATACAATCCAATTCCCACAATCTCTCTCTTCCCCCATCATACAATCCAATTGTCATAAACTCTCTCTTTCCCAGCATACAATCCAATTCCCACAAACTCTCTCTTTCCCAGCATACAATCCAATTCCCACAAACTCTCTCTTCCCCCATCATACAATCCAATTCCCACAAACTCTCTGTTCCCCATCATACAATCCAATTCCCACAAACTCTCTCTTTCCCAGCATACAATCCAATTCCCACAAACTCTCTCTTTCCCATCATACAATCCAATTCCCAGAATCTCTCTCTTCCCCCATCATACAATCCAATTCGCATAAACTCTCTCTTTCCCAGCATACAATCCAATTCCAACAAACTCTCTCTTTCCCCATCATACAATCCAATTCCCACAAACTCTCTCTTTCACCAGCATACAATCCAATTCCCACAAACTCTCTCTTTCCCCAGCATACAATCCAATTCTCACAAACTCTCTCTTTCCGCATCATACAATCCAATTCCCACAAACTCTCTCTTTCCCCATCATACAATCCAATTCCCACAAACTCTCTCTTTCCCATCATACAGTCCAATTCCCACAAACTCTCTCTTTCCCATCATACAATCCAATTCCCACAAACTCTCTCTTCCCCCATCATACAATCCAATTCCCACAAACTCTCTGTTCCCCATCATACAATCCAATTCCCACAAACTCTCTCTTTCCCAGCATACAATCCAATTCTCACAAACTCTCTCTTTCCCAGCATACAATCCAATTCCCACAAACTCTCTCTTTCCATCATACAATCCAATTCCCAGAAACTCTCTCTTCACCATCATACGATCCAATTCCCACAATCTCTCTCTTCCCCTACCATACAATCCAATTCCCACAATCTCTCTCTTCCCCCATCATACAATCCAATTCCCACAATCTCTCTCTTCCCCCATCATACAATCCAATTCGCATAAACTCTCTCTTTCCCCATCATACAATCCAATTCCCACAAATTCTCTCTTTCCCCAGCATACAATCCAATTCCCACAAACTCTCTCTTTCCCCAACATACAATCCAATTCTCACAAACTCTCTCTTTCCGCATCATACAATCCAATTCCCACAAACTCTCTCTTTCCCCATCATACAATCCAATTCCCACAAACTCTCTCTTTCCCATCATACAATCCAATTCCCACAAACTCTCTCTTTCCCATCATACAATCCAATTCCCACAAACTCTCTCTTCCCCCATCATACAATCCAATTCCCACAAACTCTCTGTTCCCCATCATACAATCCAATTCCCACAAACTCTCTCTTTCCCAGCATACAATCCAATTCCCACAAACTCTCTCTTTCCCAGAATACAATCCAATTCCCACAAACTCTCTCTTTCCCATCATACAATCCAATTCCCAGAAACTCTCTCTTCACCATCATACGATCCAATTCCCACAATCTCTCTCTTCCCCCATCATACAATCCAATTCCCACAATCTCTCTCTTCCCCCATCATACAATGCAATTCGCATAAACTCTCTCTTTCCCAGCATACAATCCAATTCCAACAAACACTCTCTTTGCCATCATGCAATCCAATTCCCACAAACTCTCTCTTTCCCATCATACAATCCCATTACCACAAACTCTCTCTTTCCAATCATACAATCCAATTCCCACAAACTCTCTCTTTCCGCATCACACAATCCAATTCCCACAATCTCTCTCTTCCCCCATCATTCAATCCAATTCCCACAATCTCTCTCTTCCCCCATCATACAATCCAATTCGCATAAACTCTCTCTTTCCCAGCATACAATCCAATTCCCACAAACTCTCTCTTTCCCCATCATACAATCCAATTCCCACAAACTCTCTCTTTCCCCATCATACAATCCAATTCCCACAATCTCTCTCTTCCCCCATCATACAATCCAATTCTCATAAACTCTCTCTTTCCCATCATACAATCCAATTCCCACAAACTCTCTCTTTCCCATCATACAATCCAATTCCCACAAACTCTCTCTTCCCCCATCATACAATCCAATTCCCACAAACTCTCTGTTCCCCATCATACAATCCAATTCCCACAAACTCTCTCTTTCCCAGCATACAATCCAATTCCCACAAACTCTCTCTTTCCCAGCATACAATCCAATTCCCACAAACTCTCTCTTTCCCATCATACAATCCAATTCCCACAAACTCTCTCTTCACCATCACACAATCCAATTCCAACAAAATCTCTGTTCCCCATCGTACAATCCAATTCCCACAAACTCTCTCTTTCCCAGCATACAATCCAATTCCCACAGACTCTCTCTTCCCCATCATACAATCCAATTCCCACAAACTCTCTGTTCCCCATCATACAATCCAATTCCCACAAACTCTCTCCTCCCCATCGTACAATCCAATTCCCACAATCTCTCTCTTCCCCATCATACAATCCAATTCACATATACTCTTTCTTTCCCAGCATACAATCCAACTCCCACAAACACTCTCTTTCCCATCATACAATCCAATTCCCACAAACTCTCTCCTCCCCATCATACAATCCAATTCCCACAATCTCTCTCTTCCCCCATCATACAATCCAATTCGCATAAACTCTCTCTTTCCCAGCATACAATCCAATTCCCACAAACACTCTCTTTGCCATCATACAAGCCAATTCCCACAAACTCTCTCTTTCCCATCATACAATCCCATTACCACAAACTCTCTCTTTCCAATCATACAATCCAATTCCCACAAACTCTCTCTTTCCGCATCACACAATCCAATTCCCACAATCTCTCTCTTCCCCCATCATTCAATCCAATTCCCACAATCTCTCTCTTCCCCCATCATACAATCCAATTCGCATAAACTCTCTCTTTCCCCAGCATACAATCCAATGCCCACAAACTCTCTCTTTCCCCAGCATACAATCCAATTCTCTCAAAGTCTCTCTTTCCGCATCATACAATCCAATTCCCACAAACTCTCTCTTTCCCCATCATACAATCCAATTCCCACAAACTCTCTCTTTCCCATCATACAACCCAATTCCCACAAACTCTCTGTTCCCCATCATACAATCCAATTCCCACAAACTCTCTCTTTCCCAGCATACAATCCAATTCCCACAAACTCTCTCTTTCCCCATCATACAATCCAATTCCCAGAAACTCTCTCTTTCCCCATCATACAATCCAATTCCCAGAAACAAGCCGTTCCCACTTCATACAATCCAATTCACACAATCTCTCTCTTTCCCCATGATACAATCCAATTCCCACAAACTCTCTGTTCCCCATCATACAATCCATTTCCCAAAAACTCTCTCTTACCCCATCATACAATCCAATTCCACAAACTCTCTCTTCCCGATCATACAATCCAATTCCCACAAACGCTCTCCTCCCCATCATACAATCCAATTCCCACAAACTCTCTCATCCCCCATCATACAATCGAATTCCCACAAGCTCTCTCTTTCCCCATCATACACTCCAGTTCCCACAAGCTCTTTGTTCCCCCATCATACAATCCAATTCCAACAAACTCACTCTTTCCCATCATACAATCCAATTGCCGCAAACTCGCTGTTCCCCATCATATAATCCATTTCCCAAAAACTCTCAGTTCCCCATCATACAATCCAATTCGCACAAACTCTCTCTTCCCCCATCATACAATCCAAATCCCACAAACTCTCTCTTCCCCATCATACAATCCAATTCCCACAAACTCTCTGTACCCATCATAGAATCCGGTTCCCACAAGCTCTTTGCTCCTCCAGAATACAATACAATTTCCACAAACTCTCTCTTCCCCCATCATGAAGTCCAGTTCCCACAAACTCTCTCTTCCCCATCATACAATCCAAATCCCGCAAACTCTCTCTTCCCCATCATACAATCCAATTCCCACAAACGCTCTCTTCCCCCATCATACAACCCAATTCCCAAAAACTCTCTAATACTCCATCATACCATCCAATTCCCACAATCTCTCTCTTTCCCCATCATACAATCCAATACCCACAAACTCTCTGTTCCCCATCATACAATCCATTTCCCAGAAACTCTCTCTTACACCATCATACAATCCAATTCCCACAAACTCTCTCTTCCCCATCATGCAATCCAATTCCAACAAACTCTCTCCTCCCCATCATACAATCCAATTCCCAAAAACTCTCTAATCCCCATCATACAATCCAATTCCCACAAACTCTCTCTTTCCCCATCATACAATCCAATTCCCAAAAACAAGCCGTTCCCCCATCATACAATCCAATTCCCACTAACTCTCTGTTCCCCATCAGACAATCCAATTCCCACAAGCTCTCTGTTACCCATCATACAATCCAATTCCCAAAAGCTCGCCCTTCCCCCGTCATACAATCCAATTCACACAAACTCTCTCTTTGCCCAACATACAATCCAATTCCGACAAACTCTCTGTTCCCCATCATACAATCTATTTCCCAGAAACTCTCTCTTACCCCATCATACAATCCAATTCCCAGAAACTCGCTCTTCCCCCATCATACAATCCAATTCCCACTAACTCTCTGTTCCCCATCATACAATCCAATTCCCACAAACTCTCTCTTCCCCCATCATACAATCGAATTCCCACAAGCTCTCTCTTTCCCCATCATACACTCCAGTTCCCACAAGCTCTTTGTTCCCCCATCATACAATCCACTTCCAACAAACTCACTCTTTCCCATCATACAATCCAATTGCCACAAACTCGCTGTTCCCCATCATATAATCCATTTCCCAAAAACTCTCAGTTCCCCATCATACAATCCAATTCGCACAAACTCTCTCTTCCCCCATCATACAATTCAAATCCCACAAACTCTCTCTTCCCCATCATACAATCCAATTCCCACAAATTCTCTGTACCCATCATAGAATCCGGTTCCCACAAGCTCTTTGCTCCTCCAGAATACAATACAATTTCCACAAACTCTCTCTTCCCCCATCATGAAGTCCAGTTCCCACAAACTCTCTCTTCCCCATCATACAATCCAAATCCCGCAAACTCTCTCTTCCCCATCATACAATCCAATTCCCACAAACTCTCTCTTCCCCCATCATGCAATCCAATTCCCACAAACTGTCTCTCCCCCATCATACAATCCAATTCCCTAAAACTCTCTAATACTCCATCATACCATCCAATTCCCCAAAATCTTTCTCTTTCCCCATCATACAATCCAATTCCCACAAACTCTCTGTTCCCCATCATACAATCCATTTCCCAGAAAGTCTCTCTTACCCCATCATACAATCCAATTCCCACAAACTCTCTCCTCCCCATTATACAATCCAATTCCCACAAACTCTCTCTTCCCCCATCATACAATCCAACTCCCACAAACACTCTCTTTCCCTTCATTCAATCCAATTCCCACAATCTCTCTCTTCCCCATCATACAATCCAATTCGCATAAACTCTCTCTTTCCCAGCATACAATCCAATTCCCACAAACTCTCTCTTTCCCCATCATACAATCCAATTCCCACAAACTCGCTCTTTCCGCATCATGCAATCCAATTCCCACAATCTCTCTCTTCCCCCATCATACAATCCAATTCGCATAATCTCTCTCTTTCCCAGCATACAATCCAATTCCCACAAACACTCTCTTTGCCATCATACAATCCAATTCCCACAAACTCTCTCTTTCCCATCATACAATCCAATTCCCACAAACTCTCTCTTCCCCCATCATACAATCCAATTCCCACAAACTCTCTGTTCCCCATCATACAATCCAATTCCCACAAACTCTCTGTACCCATCATAGAATCCGGTTCCCACAAGCTCTTTGCTCCTCCAGAATAAAATACAATTTCCACAAACTCTCTCTTCCCCCATCATGAAGTCCAGTTCCCACAAACTCTCTCTTCCCCATCATACAATCCAAATCCCGCAAACTCTCTCTTCCCCATCATACAATCCAACTCCTGCAAACTCTCTCTTCCCCCACCATACAATCCAATTCCCACAAACTCTCTGCTCTCCATCATACAATCCAGTTCCCACAAGCTCTCTGAACCCCATCATACAATCCAATTCCCAAAAACAAGCCGTTCCCACATCATACAATCCAATTCACACAAACTCTCTCTTTCCCCATGATACAATCCAATTCCCACAAACTCTCTGTTCCCCATCATACAATCCATTTCCCAAAAACTCTCTCTTCCCGATCATACAATCCAATTCCCACAAACGCTCTCCTCCCCATCATGCAATCCAATTCCAACAAACTCTCTCTTCCCCCATCATACAATCCAATTCCCACTAACTCTCTGTTCCCCATCAGACAATCCAATTCCCACAAGCTCTCTGTTACCCATCATACAATCCAATTCCCAAAAGCTCGCCCTTCCCCTGTCATACAATCCAATTCCGACAAACTCTCTGTTCCCAATCATACAATCTATTTCCCAGAAACTCTCTCTTACCCCATCATACAATCCAATTCCCAGAAACTCGCTCTTCCCCATCATACAATCCAATTCCCACTAACTCTCTGTTCCCCATCATACAATCCAATTCCCACAAACTCTCTCATCCCCCATCATACAATCGAATTCCCACAAGCTCTCTCTTTCCCCATCATACACTCCAGTTCCCACAAGCTCTTTGTTCCCCCATCATACAATCCAATTCCAACAAACTCACTCTTCCCCCATCATGAAGTCCAGTTCCCACAAACTCTCTCTTCCCCATCATACAATCCAAATCCCGCAAACTCTCTCTTCCCCATCATACAATCCAATTCCCACAAACTCTCTCTTCCCCCATCATACAATCCAATTCCCAAAAACTCTCTAATACTCCATCATACCATCCAATTCCCACAATCTCTCTCTTTCCCCATCATACAATCCAATTTCCACAAACTCTCTGTTCCCCATCATACAATCCATTTCCCAGAAACTGTCTCTTACCCCATCATACAATCCAAATCCCGCAAACTCTCTCTTCCCCATCATACAATCCAATTCCAACAAACTCTCTCCTCCCCATTATACAATCCAATTCCCACAAACTCTCTCTTCCCCCATCATACAATCCAATTCACACAAACTCTCTCTTTGTCCATCATACAATCCAATTCCCACAAACACTCTGTTCCCCATCATACAATCCATTTCCCAGAAACTCTCTCTTACCCCACCATACAATCCAATTCCCAGAAAGTCGCTCTCCCCCCATCATACAATCCAATTCCCACTAAGTCTCTGTTCCCCATCATACAATCCAATTCGCACAAACTCTCTCTTCCCCCATCATACAATCCAAATCCCACAAACTCTCTCTTCCCCATCATACAATCCAATTCCCACAAACTCTCTGTACCCATCATAGAATCCGGTTCCCACAAGCTCTTTGCTCCTCCAGAATACAATACAATTTCCACAAACTCTCTCTTCCCCCATCATGAAGTCCAGTTCCCACAAACTCTCTCTTCCCCATCATACAATCCAAATCCCGCAAACTCTCTCTTCCCCATCATACAATCCAATTCCCACAAACGCTCTCTTCCCCCATCATACAACCCAATTCCCAAAAACTCTCTAATACTCCATCATACCATCCAATTCCCACAATCTCTCTCTTTCCCCATCATACAATCCAATACCCACAAACTCTCTGTTCCCCATCATACAATCCATTTCCCAGAAACTCTCTCTTACACCATCATACAATCCAATTCCCACAAACTCTCTCTTCCCCATCATGCAATCCAATTCCAACAAACTCTCTCCTCCCCATCATACAATCCAATTCCCAAAAACTCTCTAATCCCCATCATACAATCCAATTCCCACAAACTCTCTCTTTCCCCATCATACAATCCAATTCCCAAAAACAAGCCGTTCCCCCATCATACAATCCAATTCCCACTAACTCTCTGTTCCCCATCAGACAATCCAATTCCCACAAGCTCTCTGTTACCCATCATACAATCCAATTCCCAAAAGCTCGCCCTTCCCCCGTCATACAATCCAATTCACACAAACTCTCTCTTTGCCCAACATACAATCCAATTCCGACAAACTCTCTGTTCCCCATCATACAATCTATTTCCCAGAAACTCTCTCTTACCCCATCATACAATCCAATTCCCAGAAACTCGCTCTTCCCCCATCATACAATCCAATTCCCACTAACTCTCTGTTCCCCATCATACAATCCAATTCCCACAAACTCTCTCTTCCCCCATCATACAATCGAATTCCCACAAGCTCTCTCTTTCCCCATCATACACTCCAGTTCCCACAAGCTCTTTGTTCCCCCATCATACAATCCACTTCCAACAAACTCACTCTTTCCCATCATACAATCCAATTGCCACAAACTCGCTGTTCCCCATCATATAATCCATTTCCCAAAAACTCTCAGTTCCCCATCATACAATCCAATTCGCACAAACTCTCTCTTCCCCCATCATACAATTCAAATCCCACAAACTCTCTCTTCCCCATCATACAATCCAATTCCCACAAATTCTCTGTACCCATCATAGAATCCGGTTCCCACAAGCTCTTTGCTCCTCCAGAATACAATACAATTTCCACAAACTCTCTCTTCCCCCATCATGAAGTCCAGTTCCCACAAACTCTCTCTTCCCCATCATACAATCCAAATCCCGCAAACTCTCTCTTCCCCATCATACAATCCAATTCCCACAAACTCTCTCTTCCCCCATCATGCAATCCAATTCCCACAAACTGTCTCTCCCCCATCATACAATCCAATTCCCTAAAACTCTCTAATACTCCATCATACCATCCAATTCCCAAAATCTTTCTCTTTCCCCATCATACAATCCAATTCCCACAAACTCTCTGTTCCCCATCATACAATCCATTTCCCAGAAAGTCTCTCTTACCCCATCATACAATCCAATTCCCACAAACTCTCTCCTCCCCATTATACAATCCAATTCCCACAAACTCTCTCTTCCCCCATCATACAATCCAACTCCCACAAACACTCTCTTTCCCTTCATTCAATCCAATTCCCACAATCTCTCTCTTCCCCATCATACAATCCAATTCGCATAAACTCTCTCTTTCCCAGCATACAATCCAATTCCCACAAACTCTCTCTTTCCCCATCATACAATCCAATTCCCACAAACTCGCTCTTTCCGCATCATGCAATCCAATTCCCACAATCTCTCTCTTCCCCCATCATACAATCCAATTCGCATAATCTCTCTCTTTCCCAGCATACAATCCAATTCCCACAAACACTCTCTTTGCCATCATACAATCCAATTCCCACAAACTCTCTCTTTCCCATCATACAATCCAATTCCCACAAACTCTCTCTTCCCCCATCATACAATCCAATTCCCACAAACTCTCTGTTCCCCATCATACAATCCAATTCCCACAAACTCTCTGTACCCATCATAGAATCCGGTTCCCACAAGCTCTTTGCTCCTCCAGAATAAAATACAATTTCCACAAACTCTCTCTTCCCCCATCATGAAGTCCAGTTCCCACAAACTCTCTCTTCCCCATCATACAATCCAAATCCCGCAAACTCTCTCTTCCCCATCATACAATCCAACTCCTGCAAACTCTCTCTTCCCCCACCATACAATCCAATTCCCACAAACTCTCTGCTCTCCATCATACAATCCAGTTCCCACAAGCTCTCTGAACCCCATCATACAATCCAATTCCCAAAAACAAGCCGTTCCCACATCATACAATCCAATTCACACAAACTCTCTCTTTCCCCATGATACAATCCAATTCCCACAAACTCTCTGTTCCCCATCATACAATCCATTTCCCAAAAACTCTCTCTTCCCGATCATACAATCCAATTCCCACAAACGCTCTCCTCCCCATCATGCAATCCAATTCCAACAAACTCTCTCTTCCCCCATCATACAATCCAATTCCCACTAACTCTCTGTTCCCCATCAGACAATCCAATTCCCACAAGCTCTCTGTTACCCATCATACAATCCAATTCCCAAAAGCTCGCCCTTCCCCTGTCATACAATCCAATTCCGACAAACTCTCTGTTCCCAATCATACAATCTATTTCCCAGAAACTCTCTCTTACCCCATCATACAATCCAATTCCCAGAAACTCGCTCTTCCCCATCATACAATCCAATTCCCACTAACTCTCTGTTCCCCATCATACAATCCAATTCCCACAAACTCTCTCATCCCCCATCATACAATCGAATTCCCACAAGCTCTCTCTTTCCCCATCATACACTCCAGTTCCCACAAGCTCTTTGTTCCCCCATCATACAATCCAATTCCAACAAACTCACTCTTCCCCCATCATGAAGTCCAGTTCCCACAAACTCTCTCTTCCCCATCATACAATCCAAATCCCGCAAACTCTCTCTTCCCCATCATACAATCCAATTCCCACAAACTCTCTCTTCCCCCATCATACAATCCAATTCCCAAAAACTCTCTAATACTCCATCATACCATCCAATTCCCACAATCTCTCTCTTTCCCCATCATACAATCCAATTTCCACAAACTCTCTGTTCCCCATCATACAATCCATTTCCCAGAAACTGTCTCTTACCCCATCATACAATCCAAATCCCGCAAACTCTCTCTTCCCCATCATACAATCCAATTCCAACAAACTCTCTCCTCCCCATTATACAATCCAATTCCCACAAACTCTCTCTTCCCCCATCATACAATCCAATTCACACAAACTCTCTCTTTGTCCATCATACAATCCAATTCCCACAAACACTCTGTTCCCCATCATACAATCCATTTCCCAGAAACTCTCTCTTACCCCACCATACAATCCAATTCCCAGAAAGTCGCTCTCCCCCCATCATACAATCCAATTCCCACTAAGTCTCTGTTCCCCATCATACAATCCAAATCCCACAAACTCTCACTTCCCCATCATACAATCCCATTCCCACAAACTCTCTCTTTCCAATCAATCAATCCACTTCCCACAAACTCTCTCTTTCCCATCATACAATCAAATTCCCACAAACTCTCTCTTCCCCCATCATACAATCCAATTCCCACAAACTCTCTGTTCCCCATCATACAATCCAATTCCTACAAACTCTCTCTTTCCCAGCATACAATCCAATTCCCACAAACTCTCTCTTTCCCATCAAACAATCCAGTTCCCAGAAACTCTCTCTTCACCATCATACGATCCAATTCCCACAATCTCTCTCTTCCCCCATCATACAATCCAATTCCCACAATCTCTCTCTTCCCCCATCATACAATCCAATTCGCATAAACTCTCTCTTTCCCAGCATACAATCCAATTCCAACAAACACTCTCTTTGCCATCATACAATCCAATTCCCACAAACTCTCTCTTTCCCATCATACAATCCCATTACCACAAACTCTCTCTTTCCAATCATACAATCCAATTCCCACAAACTCTCTCTTTCCGCATCACACAATCCAATTCCCACAATCTCTCTCTTCCCCCATCATTCAATTCAATTCCAACAATCTCTCTCTTCCCCCATCATACAATCCAATTCGCATAAACTCTCTCTTTCCCAGCATACAATCCAATTCCCACAAACTCTCCCTTTCCCGATCATACAATCCAATTCCCACAAACTCTCTCTTTCCGCATCATACAATCCAATTCCCACAGTCTCTCTCTTCCCCCATCATACAATCCAATTCGCATAAACTCTCTCTTTCCCAGCATACAATCCAATTCCCACAAACACTCTCTTTCCCATCATAAAATCCAATTCCCACAAACTCTCTCTTTCCCATCATACAATCCAATTCCCACAAACTCTCTCTTTCCCAGCATACAATCCAATTCCAACAGACTCTCTCTTTCCCCATCATACAATGCAATTCCCACAAACTCTCTCTTTCCCCAGCATACAATCCAATGCCCACAAACTCTCTCTTTCCCCAGCATACAATCCAATTCTCACAAACTCTCTCTTTCTGCATCATACAATCCAATTCCCACATACTCTCTCTTTCCCCATCATACAATCCAATTCCCACAAACACTCTCTTTCCCATCATACAATCCAATTCCCACAAACTCTCTTTTTCCCATCATACAATCCAATTCCCACAAACTCTCTCTTCCCCCATCATACAATCCAATTCCCACAAACTCTCTGTTCCCCATCATACAATCCAATTCCCACAAACTCTCTCTTTCCCATCATACAATCCAATTGCCACAAACTCTCTCTTTCCCAGCATAGAATCAAATTCCCATAAACTCTCTCTTTCCCATCATACAATCCAATTCCCAGAAACTCTCTCTTCACCATCATACAATCCAATTCCCACAAACTCTCTGTTCCCCATCGTACAATCGAATTCCCACAAACTCTCTCTTTCCCAGCATACAATCCAATTCCCACAGACTCTCTCTTCCCCCATCATACAATCCAATTCCCACAAACTCTCTGTTCCCCATCATACAATCCAATTCCCACAAACTTTCTCCTCCCCATCGTACAATCCAATTCCCACAATCTCTCTCTTCCCATCATACAATCCAATTCACATATACTCTCTCTTTCCCAGCATACAATCCAACTCCCTCAAACACTCTCTTTCCCATCATACAATCCAATTCCCACAAACTCTCTCCTCCCCATCATACAATCCAATTCCCACAATCTCTCTCTTCACCCATCATACAGTCTAATTCATATAAACTCTCTCTTTCCCAGCATACAATCCAACTCCCACTAACACTCTCTTTCCCATCATTCAATCCAATTCCCACAATCTCTCTCTTCCCCATCATACAATCCAATTCGCATAAACTCTCTCTTTCCCAGCATACAATCCAATTCCCACAATCTCTCTCTTTCCCCATCATACAATCCAATTCCCACAAACTCTCTCTTTCCACATCATACAATCCAATTCCCACAATATCTCTCTTCCCCCATCATACAATCCAATTCGCATAAACTCTCTCTTTCCCAGCATACAATCCAATTCCCACAAACACACTCTTTCCCATCATACAATCCAATTACCACAAACTCTCTCTTTCCGCATCATACAATCAAATTCTCACAAACTCTCTCTTCCCCCATCATACAATCCAATTCCCACAATCTCTCTCTTCCCCCATCATGCAATCCAATTCGCATAAAATCTCTCTTTCCCAGCATACAATCCAATTCCAACAAACTCTCCCTTTCCCCATCATACAATCCAATTCCCACAAACTCTCTCTTTCCCCAGCATACAATCCAATTCCCACAAACTCTCTCTTTCCCCAGCATACAATCCAATTCTCACAAACTCTCTCTTTCCGGATCATACAATCCAATTCCCAAAAACTCTCTCTTTCCCCAGCATACAATCCAATGCCCACAAACTCTCTCTTTCCCCATCATACAATCCAATTCCCACAAACTCTCTCTTTCCGCATCATACAATCCAATTCCCACAATCTCTCTCTTCCCCAATCATACAATCCAATTCGCATAAACTCTCTCTTTCCCAGCATACAATCCAATTCCCACAAACACTCTCTTTCCCATCATAAAATCCAATTCCCACAAACTCTCTCTTTCCCATCATACAATCCAATTCCCACAAACTCTCTCTTTCCCAGCATACAATCCAATTCCAACAGACTCTCTCTTTCCCCAGCATACAATCCAATTCTCACAAACTCTCTCTTTCCGGATCATACAATCCAATTCCCACAAACTCTCTCTTTCCCCATCATACAATCCAATTCCCACAAACTCTCTCTTTCCCATCATACAGTCCAATTCCCACAAACTCTCTCTTTCCCATCATACAATCCAATTCCCACAAACTCTCTCTTCCCCCATCATACAATCCAATTCCCACAAACTCTCTGTTCCCCAGCATACAATCCAATTCCCACAAACTCTCTCTTTCCCAGCATACAATCCAATTCCAACAAACTCTCTCTTTCCCAGCATACAATCCAATTCCCACAAACTCTCTCTTTCCCATCATACAATCCAATTCGCATAAACTCTCTCTTTCCCAGCATACAATCCAATTCCAACAAACTCTCTCTTTCCCCATCATACAATCCAATTCCCACAAACTCTCTCTTTCCCCAGCATACAATCCAATGCCCACAAACTCTCTCTTTCCCCATCATACAATCCAATTCCCACAAACTCTCTCTTTCCGCATCATACAATCCAATTCCCACAATCTCTCTCTTCCCCAATCATACAATCCAATTCGCATAAACTCTCTCTTTCCCAGCATACAATCCAATTCCCACAAACACTCTCTTTCCCATCATAAAATCCAATTCCCACAAACTCTCTCTTTCCCAGCATACAATCCAATTCCAACTGACTCTCTCTTTCCGCATCATACAATGCAATTCCCACAAACTCTCTCTTTCCCCAGCATACAATCCAATGCCCACAAACTCTCTCTTTCCCCAGCATACAATCCAATTCTCAGAAACTCTCTCTTTCTGCATCATACAATCCAATTCCCACAAACTCTCTTTTTCCCATCATACAATCCAATTCCCACAAACTCTCTCTTCCCCCATCATACAATCCAATTCCCACAAACTCTCTGTTCCCCATCATACAATCCAATTCCCACAAACTCTCTCTTTCCCATCATACAATCCAATTCCCAGAAATTCTCTCTTCACCATCATACAATCCAATTCCCACAAACTCTCTGTTCCCCATCGTACAATCCAATTCCCACAAACTTTCTCCTCCCCATCGTACAATCCAATTCCCACAATCTCTCTCTTCCCATCATACAATCCAATTCACATATACTCTCTCTTTCCCAGCATACAATCCAACTCCCACAAACACTCTCTTTCCCATCATACAATCCAATTCCCACAAACTCTCTCCTCCCCATCATACAATCCAATTCCCACACTCTCTCTCTTCACCCATCATACAATCTAATTCATATAAACTCTCTCTTTCCCAGCATACAATCCAACTCCCACAAACACTCTCTTTCCCATCATTCAATCCAATTCGGACAATCTCTCTCTTCCCCATCATACAATCCAATTCGCATAAACTCTCTCTTTCCCAGCATACAATCCAATTCCCACAAACTCTCTCTTTCCCCATCATACAATCCAATTCCCACAAACTCTCTCTTTCCACATCATACAATCCAATTCCCACAATATCTCTCTTCCCCATCATACAATCCAATTCGCATAAACTCTCTCTTTCCCAGCATACAATCCAATTCCCACAAACACACTCTTTCCCATCATACAATCCAATTACCACAAACTCTCTCTTTCCCATCATACAATCCAATTCCCACAAACTCTCTTTTTCCCATCATACAATCCAATTCCCACAAACTCTCTCTTTCCGCATCATACAATCCAATTCCCACAATCTCTCTCTTCCCCACAATACAATCCAATTCCCACAATCTCTCTCTTCCCCCATCATACAATCCAATTCGCATAAACTCTCTCTTTCCCAGCATACAATTCAATTCCAACAAACTCTCTCTTTCCCCATCATACAATCCAATTCCCACAAACTCTCTCTTTCCCCAGCATACAATCCAATTCCCACAAACTCTCTCTTTCCCCAGCATACAATCCAATTCTCACAAACTCTCTCTTTCCGCATCATACAATCCAATTCCCACAAACTCTCTCTTCCCCCATCATACAATCCAATTCCCACAAACTCTCTGTTCCCCATCATACAATCCAATTCCCACAAACTCTCTGTACCCATCATAGAATCCGGTTCCCACAAGCTCTTTGCTCCTCCAGAATAAAATACAATTTCCACAAACTCTCTCTTCCCCCATCATGAAGTCCAGTTCCCACAAACTCTCTCTTCCCCATCATACAATCCAAATCCCGCAAACTCTCTCTTCCCCATCATACAATCCAACTCCTGCAAACTCTCTCTTCCCCCACCATACAATCCAATTCCCACAAACTCTCTGCTCTCCATCATACAATCCAGTTCCCACAAGCTCTCTGAACCCCATCATACAATCCAAATCCCACAAAATCTCTCTCTTCCCACATGATACAATCCAAATCCCACATACTCGCTGTTCCCCATCATACAATCCAATTCCCAAAAACTCTGCCTTCCCCATCATACAATCCAATTCCCAGAAACTCTCTCTTTCCCCATCATACAATCCAATTCCCAAAAACAAGCCGTTCCCACATCATACAATCCAATTCACACAAACTCTCTCTTTCCCCATGATACAATCCAATTCCCACAAACTCTCTGTTCCCCATCATACAATCCATTTCCCAAAAACTCTCTCTTCCCGATCATACAATCCAATTCCCACAAACGCTCTCCTCCCCATCATGCAATCCAATTCCAACAAACTCTCTCTTCCCCCATCATACAATCCAATTCCCACTAACTCTCTGTTCCCCATCAGACAATCCAATTCCCACAAGCTCTCTGTTACCCATCATACAATCCAATTCCCAAAAGCTCGCCCTTCCCCTGTCATACAATCCAATTCCGACAAACTCTCTGTTCCCAATCATACAATCTATTTCCCAGAAACTCTCTCTTACCCCATCATACAATCCAATTCCCAGAAACTCGCTCTTCCCCATCATACAATCCAATTCCCACTAACTCTCTGTTCCCCATCATACAATCCAATTCCCACAAACTCTCTCATCCCCCATCATACAATCGAATTCCCACAAGCTCTCTCTTTCCCCATCATACACTCCAGTTCCCACAAGCTCTTTGTTCCCCCATCATACAATCCAATTCCAACAAACTCACTCTTCCCCATCATGAAGTCCAGTTCCCACAAACTCTCTCTTCCCCATCATACAATCCAAATCCCGCAAACTCTCTCTTCCCCATCATACAATCCAATTCCCACAAACTCTCTCTTCCCCCATCATACAATCCAATTCCCAAAAACTCTCTAATACTCCATCATACCATCCAATTCCCACAATCTCTCTCTTTCCCCATCATACAATCCAATTCCCACAAACTCTCTGTTCCCCATCATACAATCCATTTCCCAGAAACTGTCTCTTACCCATCATACAATCCAAATCCCGCAAACTCTCTCTTCCCCATCATACAATCCAATTCCAACAAACTCTCTCCTCCCCATTATACAATCCAATTCCCACAAACTCTCTCTTCCCCCATCATAAAATCCAATTCACACAAACTCTCTCTTTGTCCATCATACAATCCAATTCCCACAAACACTCTGTTCCCCATCATACAATCCATTTCCCAGAAACTCTCTCTTACCCCACCATACAATCCAATTCCCAGAAAGTCGCTCTCCCCCCATCATACAATCCAATTCCCACTAAGTCTCTGTTCCCCATCATACAATCCAAATCCCACAAACTCTCACTTCCCCATCATACAATCCCATTCCCACAAACTCTCTCTTTCCAATCATTCAATCCACTTCCCACAAACTCTCTCTTTCCCATCATACAATCAAATTCCCACAAACTCTCTCTTCCCCCATCATACAATCCAATTCCCACAAACTCTCTGTTCCCCATCATACAATCCAATTCCTACAAACTCTCTCTTTCCCAGCATACAATCCAATTCCCACAAACTCTCTCTTTCCCATCAAACAATCCAATTCCCAGAAACTCTCTCTTCACCATCATACGATCCAATTCCCACAATCTCTCTCTTCCCCCATCATACAATCCAATTCCCACAATCTCTCTCTTCCCCCATCATACAATCCAATTCGCATAAACTCTCTCTTTCCCAGCATACAATCCAATTCCAACAAACACTCTCTTTGCCATCATACAATCCAATTCCCACAAACTCTCTCTTTCCCATCATACAATCCCATTACCACAAACTCTCTCTTTCCAATCATACAATCCAATTCCCACAAACTCTCTCTTTCCGCATCACACAATCCAATTCCCACAATCTCTCTCTTCCCCCATCATTCAATTCAATTCGAACAATCTCTCTCTTCCCCCATCATACAATCCAATTCGCATAAACTCTCTCTTTCCCAGCATACAATCCAATTCCCACAAACTCTCCCTTTCCCGATCATACAATCCAATTCCCACAAACTCTCTCTTTCCGCATCATACAATCCAATTCCCACAGTCTCTCTCTTCCCCCATCATACAATCCAATTCGCATAAACTCTCTCTTTCCCAGCATACAATCCAATTCCCACAAACACTCTCTTTCCCATCATAAAATTCAATTCCCACAAACTCTCTCTTTCCCATCATACAATCCAATTCCCACAAACTCTCTCTTTCCCAGCATACAATCCAATTCCAACAGACTCTCTCTTTCCCCATCATACAATGCAATTCCCACAAACTCTCTCTTTCCCCAGCATACAATCCAATGCCCACAAACTCTCTCTTTCCCCAGCATACAATCCAATTCTCACAAACTCTCTCTTTCCGCATCATACAATCCAATTCCCACATACTCTCTCTTTCCCCATCATACAATCCAATTCCCACAAACTCTCTCTTTCCCATCATACAATCCAATTCCCACAAACTCTCTTTTTCCCATCATACAATCCAATTCCCACAAACTCTCTCTTCCCCCATCATACAATCCAATTCCCACAAACTCTCTGTCCCCCATCATACAATCCAATTCCCACAAACTCTCTCTTTCCCATCATACAATCCAATTACCACAAACTCTCTCTTTCCCAGCATAGAATCAAATTCCCATAAACTCTCTCTTTCCCATCATACAATCCAATTCCCAGAAACTCTCTCTTCACCATCATACAATCCAATTCCCACAAACTCTCTGTTCCCCATCGTACAATCCAATTCCCACAAACTCTCTCTTTCCCAGCATACAATCCAATTCCCACAGACTCTCTCTTCCCCCATCATACAATCCAATTCCCACAAACTCTCTGTTCCCCATCATACAATCCAATTCCCACAAACTTTCTCCTCCCCATCGTACAATCCAATTCCCACAATCTCTCTCTTCCCATCATACAATCCAATTCACATATACTCTCTCTTTCCCAGCATACAATCCAACTCCCTCAAACACTCTCTTTCCCATCATACAATCCAATTCCCACAAACTCTCTCCTCCCCATCATACAATCCAATTCCCACAATCTCTCTCTTCACCCATCATACAGTCTAATTCATATAAACTCTCTCTTTCCCAGCATACAATCCAACTCCCACTAACACTCTCTTTCCCATCATTCAATCCAATTCCCACAATCTCTCTCTTCCCCATCATACAATCCAATTCGCATAAACTCTCTCTTTCCCAGCATGCAATCCAATTCCCACAATCTCTCTCTTTCCCCATCATACAATCCAATTCCCACAAACTCTCTCTTTCCACATCATACAATCCAATTCCCACAATATCTCTCTTCCCCCATCATACAATCCATTTCGCATAAACTCTCTCTTTCCCAGCATACAATCCAATTCCCACAAACACACTCTTTCCCATCAAACAATCCAATTACCACAAACTCTCTCTTTCCCATCATACAATCCAATTCCCACAAACTCTCTCTTTCCCATCATACAATCCAATTCCCACAAACTCTCTCTTTCCGCATCATACAATCAAATTCTCACAAACTCTCTCTTCCCCCATCATACAATCCAATTCCCACAATCTCTCTCTTCCCCCATCATGCAATCCAATTCGCATAAAATCTCTCTTTCCCAGCATACAATCCAATTCCAACAAACTCTCCCTTTCCCCATCATACAATCCAATTCCCACAAACTCTCTCTTTCCCCAGCATACAATCCAATTCCCACAAACTCTCTCTTTCCCCAGCATACAATCCAATTCTCACAAACTCTCTCTTTCCGGATCATACAATCCAATTCCCACAAACTCTCTCTTTCCCCAGCATACAATCCAATGCCCACAAACTCTCTCTTTCCCCATCATACAATCCAATTCCCACAAACTCTCTCTTTCCGCATCATACAATCCAATTCCCACAATCTCTCTCTTCCCCAATCATACAATCCAATTCGCATAAACTCTCTCTTTCCCAGCATACAATCCAATTCCCCCAAACACTCTCTTTCCCATCATAAAATCCAATTCCCACAAACTCTCTCTTTCCCATCATACAATCCAATTCCCACAAACTCTCTCTTTCCCAGCATACAATCCAATTCCAACAGACTCTCTCTTTCCCCAGCATACAATCCAATTCTCACAAACTCTCTCTTTCCGGATCATACAATCCAATTCCACAAACTCTCTCTTTCCCCATCATACAATCCAATTCCCACAAACTCTCTCTTTCCCATCATACAGTCCAATTCCCACAA